>NC_048228.1:37610835-37694409 GCF_002007445.2 Ailuropoda melanoleuca | reverse complement strand
AGGTGGCTACCGCTTCCCGGCGCCCTGACACGGCGGCTCCCTCCCCCTTCTGTTTAGCTTCCGATATCTGTGCGCGGTTTCACGGCTCCCCGCTTCGTACCTCGATACTCAGCGCTGGAGATGTTCATTTGTAGAGATCCAGATGTATCTTCCTGCGTCTCAGGCTGATTCCGTGGATATTCCTGCTGGTCTGGTACCTATCCAGCTCAACTCAGGGGACCGGCTGAAAAAGGGGTCCCCTACTCCTCCGCCATCTTAACCTCCTCCCCTCATTTTTGATATCTTATTCCTAACTTATTTAAACTGAAATTTTAAACATTAAAAAAAACAGTGAACAGAACTAGACTGCTACTTATGATCCTACCACTATTTATTGAGTTTTTGGAAAATAGACATTTTCTTTGGGATTAGTTTTCTCTTTCCTTGCCTTTGGTTTTGGCTTTTTCTTTTCATTGACTAGGTCTCTTGATTATAAATGTCAGAAAGACAATTTGGTCTACCTCAAACTCAGATGGGAATTTGTTAAAAGACTGACTCATGAAACCAAAGACAAGCCTAAGGCTGGGCCCCAGGAGCAACTATAATTAACAATTCATATGATAGTAACTTTCATTCTCTATATTGATCTCTGCTGTTCTTTGATTTTCTTTTGTGCTCTCTGTCTCCCTCTCTTGAGTGTGCCACTGTAAACTTGACCACTGCTACCTCTCAAACTTTAAACTTTTGATCCAAGAAAGATTAACTTATTTTTCATACTTCTTGAACCAAAATTGCCAGAAAAGGTCTCTAACCCAGCTTGGGAAAGGGGCGCACTCTTTGCAAAGCAGTGAGCTGGGGCAGATCATAGTGCATTCCCTGGCAGCTCTGGCTGTAAGCATGCGCTAAATGAGGCATCCTCATTTCCTGGGAAAATGAAGTTCCCGGGAAGAATGGAGAGGGGAGAAATGAGGTATTCCTGTTAGAAAAGACTGGCATCTGCTACCATCTGAAAGATTAAAGCATTAATGTAAAGATTCTTTGTGTTCTTAGCCTGTTTATCAGCACTTTTTTTTAATAGCATTCAGCAACCGGTTTTATAGGAATCCTATCACCACATATGTTCTTGGATGCCTCTCTATTATCTTACTTTCTAAATGTTCAGTATGTCTGATTCACCCTTATTCCCAAGTCATTTTGCTTTTTCTCCCATTCACTCCCATTTCCCATCAAACCTGCTTCTCCTGCTATCTTCCCATATCAGAAATGCCGCCACAATCCTCCCAGTTTGCTTGGAAAAGAAAGTTGGACTCAGTCTTTACTTTTCCCTTTTCCTTTACCTATAAAATAAATTACCTGCTTTTAAATCTAGCTCTTTCTTGAGTCTGGAAAACATAGAGGGCTTTATCCCTCTTGCCAAAAGCACCACTTCTAGGCAACTGCATTACCTTCTATCACTATCTTTCCATACCCTCCTTACCTCTATTTTCTTCTCCATGTAAAGGCCAGAATGATGTTGGCTAAATACAATTGAATCGTACTTAAAATTTCTGTGGTTTCCGCTGAACTCAATATAAAAGTCAATGTTTAGCTGACCTACAGTCATCTGATGCCAATATATAGGCCTCTTGCTTACTAAGTTATGGTCACAGTGACCTTTTTTCAATTTCTTGAACAAATGCTTGCATTCCCCACTCCTGCCCAACTCCCTGAGCTTTTTCCAGTCTCCTTCTAAATAATCCTCTGCTTACTCCCTAGTGTGTCCTTGTCCCATAGATTTAACCTGAGGTGAAATTTCCTCGGTAAAGCCCACTCTGTCGTCACATATAATTAAAGAGTTTCTTTCATGTTATTCTCTCTCTTAACAGCTCCTTGCTTCTGTTTATATCACTTAGCAATATTTGTAACTTTATGCCCATTGGTATGTTTCCTTATTGGAAACCGATCTCTCCTGTGAACTCTACCTAGTGAATCAGCAAGGAAACAATGTTTGGTTTACCACTTCCTGTGTGAGGAGAGGATGGCGTTTAGCACTCCACCCGTACCGCTCTCACTCCTGCTACCGCATACGTGGCACAGTTGTGTCTTATTCAGGGGTTGGGTTCTGAAATGGCTTGCAGTGAACAAATTTCACAGAAATAGTTTCATTGGTAAATATAAAATATACAAAATATAAAATATACAAAATAATGAATATAAAACAATAAAATTATATTTGTAATTACAGAGAAAAAGTGAACTCGTAGTTTGTGTAGTAAAATGCACTATAACTACTGGTTGGTGAATTAATACATTATAGGTACTCATTAAATATTTGGAATCCATTAAGTCCAGTTTTAAATGCCTTTGCCTATTATTTCCTTTTAAAAGATGAATAAACAGACCTCCGAAGCCACTAAATAAGTCCTTTAGTCACATAATGCCTTCAGATTCTGTTTTACTAGATTTTGCAGTTTAGATATACATCTGTGGGGTTATATTTTATTTATTTATTTATTTGTTGACTTTACTTTTGCTTATGAGTATGCTGAAGGAAATTCGAAGGATGATGCGTTTTCTGGTGTTCAAAGTTTCTCGAGTTTGCCAGTAAAGTTTGATCTGTGTCTACTATTTGCCTGGTGAAGTTTGATTCATGAGCTCCATTGTTTTCTAGCCGATTGTCGACCTGTAATGCTGTGCTGACTCTGCAAGTCTTTAGTGATCTTCTTCTTGTCTCCCTTATGCTTGTGTTTCTCGGATGCTGTCATCAGCATATTGTTGTTAATGAACAACTGCCTTGAAGACTTTTATGTCACTTCTCAGTCTAAAAAAATTTATATACATAAAATTAAATCAATATCATAAAATAAAATGCTCTCAGTCCCCGAAGCAAATCTTTCCTTCAAAATAGGAATCTTATTTTTAAACCATAATGACACAGTGGACAGGGTATTATATCCTGACCTTCCTGAATAAAAATATCAAGCAAGAAAAAGCTAGTACAGTCTTTTCCATACATTCAAGGTGTCAGTCTTACTATTGCTGGCAGTTTCCTGTTTTTTTGTCATACAGGGCTTGCTTTTTTTTTGTTATTTTGTTTGTTTGTTTTATTTTTTTGTTTTTACTAGTAACAATTTTCAAGGCTGAATTAAGGTTCTATGGGCAACACTACTATGATTCTGCTGGAACTTCCCAATAACTATATTGAAATTCCGTTTTTCCAAATTGTGGGTGTGGGTGTATTGGAGGCTTAAAAACGGCAATAAGCAACATCCTTCCTTGTCCTCCTAAATTCGGAACTAATTGCAAAATAGAAGATTCAGGGAAATTGACTTATAATGTCATCTAAATCGGTATTGAAATGCAGCCATATTTGTTTCCAGTATGTTCTAATTTGAACTGAAGTGACCCACTGGAGTTTCTGATACAAATGGGAAAATTGCAGACCTCTGTCACAGGGCAGGAGTCTGTAAGCTTATGTCTGGACAAGCTGAGATTTCATCTTGTGGACAGGCTATGCCAGTAAGAAATAGAACATGTTTATTCCAAGATCACCTACCAGTTAATAAATGAAGAGGAGAGAGTGAGAAGTAGGACCTCTAGCAGAAGGAATCTTCTGCAAATATGGGCCTTCTGCAATATGGCCAAGGGAATGGAGGGTCCCCTGACAAATAGAAGGTGTATGTTATAGACCAGGATGTTGTTAATAAGGAAATGTTTGGGACTTGGTATATCAAAAAATTCTCCTGGGCCCTATTTCCTGTTGAAGACATTTCGGCATTCATTATTCTCCCCCCCTAATTATTTTCACTGGAAGAATCACTTTACTAATTTCTCACTCAAAATATACAATTCAGGCAAGAATGAGGATGGAGAACATAAGCTTTTCTTGAGGAAAAAAAAAAATCCTGGGGCATCTGGGTGGCTCGGTCAGTTAAGTGTACAACTCGTGATTTCAGCTCAGTTCATGATCTCATGGGTCATGGGATCGAGCCCTGTGTTGGGCTCCCTGTTCAGCTGGGAGTCTGTCTAAGATTCTCTCTCTCCCTCTCTCTCGGCCCCTCCCCCACTTGTACACTAGCGTTCTCTCTCTCAAATAAATAATTTTTTTAAAAAAAATCCTCATCTATTCATGAAAATATTTCTCACTTGATGTTACAGCATCAAATCCTCAGACACATGTTAGATTTGTACCAGTTCTTTAATTCTCACTTTTGTGTCTCTGCTTCCTTTCTTCTTTTCTTTTGTACAGCCTAGAATTACTAGAATAACCCCTTAGTTCATATACCACTTCCAAGCTGTCCCTACTTAAATTTATATACCATACAAATGCCAGAAATTTTACTGGACTTGTCATGTCACTAATATTAAATTCCCTAAAGCAAATGCGTTTGCAGTGTGTCAGCTACTCCAGCTGGTTTCTGATGAATCCTCTCAAACCTCATGTATCATCTTTCATTCTCCTACTTCATTTATTCAAAAAAGTATCAAATACCTAGAACGTGCTAAAAACTACATTAGATTGTGTAGTCAATAGGGCTCTAAATAGACATGATCCTTGCTGCGAGGAACTTACATGCTAGTGCAGAAGACAGACAAAATACAGGCAAACAGTCAATTAAAAGAAATAACTGACAGTTAAAATGAGAGACATTCAGTAAAAAGATTAAAAAAAGAATCACCTGGAGGTGGGAACCTACTTCAAAGATCATATCTTTAAGGCAGTAGCACCTTAATATGAAGAACATTCCAGATGGAGGAAATAGCATGTTAAAAGTTCAAGTGTAAAAAATCTTGCTCCACTCAAGCAACTACAAGATGAATAGGAGTCATTTTTGCAAGGGGAAGATTGGTATGAGATAAAACTAGCATAATCAATAAGGGCCAGGAGGGGAAGGAGCTGTATATCATGGTAAAGGTTTACTTTTTATTATATAGACTAGAACTATTTGATAGAAACACAAAGCAAGCAATAAATTGTAGTCATTTATGTAATTTAATATTTCAAATGCATTTTATTTAACTTAATATATCTAAAATAGTATCATTTAAGATATAATAAACAAAATTATTTATGAGATATTAATGGGCTTTTTTTGTACTTAAGTCTTCAGAATCTGGTATGTATTTTACACTTACCACACATCTCAATTTGGCCTAGCCACATTTCAAGTCCTCACTTGCCACATGTGATTAGTGGCTACTGTATTGGATGGGATATTAACAGGGTTTAAGCAAGAGAACGATGTGATCCGAATTGCATTAGCAAGTCACTTTGGAGTGGAGAAGATACGGGGGAAGACAGGAACACCAGTTAAGAGGCTGTATTGGAGGCTCCAGAATTGTAAGAGAATAAATTTCTGTTGTTTTAAGCCACCAAATTTCTGATAATTTGTTAGAGCAGCCATAGGAAACTAATACACTGTTGTTTATATATATATAGAAAGAGAGAGAGAGAGAGAGAGAGAGGCCGTATTGGTTTCCTTTCTTTGGCTGCTGTAACAAAGTATGACAGATTGGCTGCCTTAAAACAACAGAAATTTATTTTCTCTCTGTTTTGGAGTCTACAAATCTAGGGTAAAGGTGTTAACAGGACTGTGTTCCCTCTGAAAGCTCTAGGGAATGATCCTTCATTGCCTTTTCTAGCTCCCAGTGGTTGCTGGCAGTTCTTGTTACTTATAGATGCATCATTCTGATCTCTGCTTCTGTCTTCATGTGGCCGTCTGTAGATCTGTGGCACTGTGTCCAGAGAGCCCTCTTCTTCTAAAGGCACCAGTCCCATTGTATTTTTTTTTTTTTAAGATTTGTTTAATTATTTGAGAGAGAAAGTAAGGAGAGCATGACAGGGTTGGGGGAAGAGGCAGAGGGAGTAGCAGTCTCCCCACTGAGCAGGGAGCCCAATGCAGGACTCCACCCCAGGACCTGAAGGCAGATGCTTAACCAACTGAGCCACCCAGATGCCCAGTCATACTGTAGCTCTGACTCGTCCTAACCCAGTATAACCTCATTTTAACTGGATGGCATCTGCAGAGATCCTATTTCCAAATAAGGTCACATTTGCAAGTTTCAGGTAGACGTGAGTTTTGGGGGACACTAGTCAACCCAATACAGAGGTTAAGGGTAAAAGAGAGTGGTAGCTTTTGCTCACTGGACACAGATCTATGCTCCATTTCCCTGCTTGTCCTTAGGTAGTAGATACAGAGTAGTGATATTAGACAGAAGAGGAAGAAATGATTGTGAAATAGATTCCAGAAATGTAATTAGCAGATGTCTTGAATGTAGAGAGGCCAAGCCCAAAAAATCTGGCTGATTGTTCTCAGTCACAACTTCTCTCATAACTTTCCTGATAAGTCACTAAATGCCTACTATTTTTAACCCAGGAAATTTGTCCTCCCGGCTTCTAAAGGCATCTAACTCAAAGACCTCTCGTTCAAGTCCCTTTTAATGAGGACTTTCTTCATTAGCTCCCCCTTAGTGAGAAGACTATTAAACTAGAAGAAAGGAAATGGCTTGTCATATGCATAAAAGAAATCAAATATGTATTTGTTTAATCCCCCATTACTGAAACTATACTGGCATTTATATATAGTATAGCATGCTCTTAAAAAAAAAAAAAAAACTGAAAACCAGAAGAGTAGTATTAGAATCGAAACAAAGCATCATTCAGTTCTTGTTGGGGGAAAAAAAAAATCCATCTGCTTTACATCTGGGATATTGAATATAGTTATCTGGGTACAAGTATTTCTAATGATTTCAATCTCCAAAAATATAAATTCCCAATTTACATTTTTAATGTATCTCCTTCTTAAATCAAGTAACCTAAACTCTTAAATCTGAGTGTATTTTCAGTTAGTATAATCTCTCATGGGTAATGAACTCCATAAATTTAAAATAATGCTGTGTAATGATATGTACTCTTCTTGAAAAAAGAAATTACTTCCAACAGAGTCTCAAAGTGGTGGGTTGTGAAGGCTGTCAGATGGTTTCCTAGTTTAGGTATCATAAAATTGAATGAATATAAATGTTATTTAGACATTTCTTATAATGATTTACTGGATATGTCCTCCTTCTGCTTGGCTTTATATTCTTGGCCCATTTTTTAAACTACATAAACATTAAAATAACCTCCCTGTCCTTTTACCCTTTTCTGCAACTTTTTAAGACTTTGTTTTTCCTGAGGTGTGGTGATCAAAAAAACAAAGAATCTAGTAACAAGCAAGCTGCTAACAATTGTGAGATTCAGGGCAAGAACATAAATGTGGGGGCTCACAGAATGTAAGTCTAAGTATTAAAATTCTAAATCAGAATTTAAAAAGTCTTGAATAAAATATGTTTGATTTTCCTATCCTGACGAACATACTTTTCTAATGACTTGGAAAGTCATGTTCCAATTATAACTTTTTGGATTCCTAGCATCCTGTGCAGTACTGTGGCAAAATGGGGAGCCAGCCCTGACTCCAGCTAAACCTAGCACCTTACTACCCTAGGTTCTGTCCCTCAGGACCTTATGAGCATATGTGTGACTGACCCAGTGAACACCATGCTCTACACCAAATAGCTGTTCCATGGCCACACTTTGGGTGACCTTCAGGAGGATCTGGTCATGTCCTGACCTGGGGAGTGAATCCCAGGGTTCTGGAGTATTGTGGGAAGGGAAGTATGGCCTTTGATTGTGGCACTTCCCTTATCCCCACAGAATACCCCCCTCACAGGCAGAAATGTGGTGAGGGAACAGCCAGAGCAGGGGACTCTAATGGAAACATCTCTTACCTAATTTGAAGGACAATATTGACCAGTAGAGCTATTTACATATATAGTAATACTCTCACTTTTTTAAAATTCCAATATCTGTTAGTGAAATTGGGTAATGAGTACATAGGGACTCTGTGTTATTCTCCCTTTTTGTTATATGTTAGCAATTTTCCATAATAGAAAGTAAGAAAATAATATTAATACATTTTAATGTCATCTTGATAATTCCAAGAAATTGTATATTGGGTGTAAGGAGGTTTGATTTGCTTGGTCACTGTTGTGCTTTTTTCTAATTCTACTGATAACTTCAGTGATGCGCTCTCGTTAAAGGTGGGTGAAAAAAAATAATCGATGTGATCTCTATTAGATACCCTTTGCATTTCTGAGTTCATCTTTGGACTTGGCATTACTACACAATCCCAATGATTTTCCCTTTAGTTTTTTGCTTTTGTTGTATTTAAATAATCTTTTATTATTGACATTGAAGTCCATTATAAGATCAAATTCTTTTTGTTCTGCCTAATTTCTGGTTTAAACTTGACTCAGAACACTTTGTGAATTTTCTTGTGTTGAATTACATTGCTTTTCAATTTCATTTTATTTTTATTTTTATTTAAATAATCTCTACACCCAACACAGGGCTCAAATTCACGACCCCGAGATCAAGAGTCACACGTTCTTCTGACTGAGCCAGCCAGGCTCCCCTTACTTTTCAATTTTAAGAGTTAGCTTCTCTCAGGGTGCCTGGCAGGCTCAGTCAGTGCAACGTTCAACTCTTGATTTTGTCGTCATGTGTTCAAGCCCCCACGTTGGGTGAAGTTAGCTTTTCTCCTCATTTCAATACTATTTCTCTTTTCATAAACTGACTTAGGATCTAAATTCAGTATTATACTACTTTAGGCAGTCTTTGTGTTTTTTTATTAATTTATTTTTTTATTTTTAGGATATTCCTTTCTCTAATTCAAACCTGCTCTGTGTGTGTGTGTGTATGTGTGCGCACACGCGTTGCGTGTGAATTTTGAATAATAACACAGATGCTTTTGTGTTTTTTCCCTTTAACCTTAAGGTATATGTTTGTATATTAGTACTGTAATCACTACTACATATATTTGGTATTTCAGCCTCTTAATTTTATTAATAAGAGTACTTTTTTTTTTTTACTATAGATTCTAAAGCTGCACGTAGACCCTATGTTTTTTTTTTTGGTTTTTTTTTAAATTCATTTCCCTTCATCTTGAATTTATAATATTCTTTTTATTTTTTTTAAAGATTGTATTTATTTATTTGACAGAGATAGAGACAGCCAGCGAGAGAGGGAACACAAGCAGGGGGAGTGGGAGAGGAAGAAGCAGGCTTATAGCGGAGGAGCCTGATGTGTGGGGCTCGATCCCATAACGCCGGGATCACACCCTGAGCTGAAGGCAGACGCTTAACCGCTGTGCCATCCAGGCACCCCGAATTCATAATATTCTGTGTAGGTAATTAAACTTATAATTTAAAATAAATTGGAGTTGTTTCTTAGGATTATTGAATATTCTTTTTACCTTTACTGTACTTAGTTTTACATGCATAAATTTTTTAACAGATCTAATGGATGAAAATAGATATTAATATCTAAGGTAGAATAAATTATGTAGAATAATAAACTGCAAGATGTTAAAATATTCATAATTTTATTAATCAAGAGTACCTAATAATGTAATTAAATACAAACATATTCTAAAATAAGGATAAATAACTGCCTGTACTTTAACTCTCCTAGTCACTTGGGGTTTCATTTTCAAAGCCAGTTGTTAGCTTTGTTACAGTTTTGTCTCTCCCCCCCCCATTTTTTTTTAACCACATTCTCTTCAGTGTGTCCTAAAACGACATGTGCTTTACCTGTGCACACATGAAAGTGCAAAAATTTACATATATCCGTGGTACTGTTACATTTTTTTATGCTCAAGTATTTAATAAATATGTTTGCGATTACTAAAAATTAAATTTAAGAATTTTTAAAGAAATTAGGAGCAAATCATTTTATATGGACAACATATGTCGTGGAGGCAGAGTCTGTGACTGCCCAGTGCGTAAAACAGAAACATACATCCACACCAGAAAACCTTCTAACAGCTTAAGCAGAATTATTTTTAGATTACTCTGCTTGAACTGATTGATAAAATCATTGCTATCATAAGGATTTCATGCCTTTCAACATTTAGTTTTTCAGTTTGCTTTTGCACATTTTGCTTCCCATTTTGTGTTATAACTCTATTAACTTCATCATCTTATTTCTATCTTACACTTCTAAACGCATTGCTGCCATTGCATATTTCTAGTTTGGGTATTCTATGGACTTTCAGCTTTTACAGGAAATAGATTCCTAAGCAATCTCAAATTGTTTTCACAGCAAAGAAAAATGACTTAATAGAGTCTGCGGGAGAATATACACAGGATGAACATAAAGAACAGTCATATTACCATACAGTTGGTGTGTAATACGCAATAAGCGAGCAGCAATACTGCTTGTAGGTTTTTTCAGAGTCAGAGTATCTTTATAGAAAGGACATCAGGGTTTGGAGACAAGGAGGATTTTCATTTTGGGTGCTCCACTTACTAGCTTGTTGACCTTTAGCAACTGATTTCAGTTTACTAAGTATCAATTTCCTGCTTTAAAAAGGGACACAGACATTGTATGTTTTTGAGAGGATTCACATATATTACATGGAATGGTGCATGGCGTTTAACTACATTCTACAAATGTCATCTATTGTTAGTAGTAGTTGTAGTAAAGATTACAGAATGAGAGGGAATGTGAATATAAGTAAGTATTCTTGGTAAGTTTGTAAATTATATATATTTTCTTTAGTTTATATGCATTTATTTATGGCAGCTTTTATTAAACAGATGTTATTACATTACTCTTAATGTCAGATAAAATTATTTGGAAACTTTTGGAGAAAAACTATCATATATATTTTTTCATATAGCAATGTTATATAATATTTAAAACCTCCACAGATTCACCACCAAGATCAGGCAGAACTGTAAAATAACACCAAATATAAATAATGAAATTTCTCTTTCTCATCCCATAATTTGGTCATGTGTGCGTTTGTGTGTGGTGTGTGTATAGTTTTTTGTTTTTTACAGAATCTGCTAGTCTTTTTTCCGTCTGTTTATTCTAAGCACACATAGGTTTTATTAATCTTAGGGAAAAAAACAAGGGTTTGTTTTGTAAAGAAGTATTGATACTGTCATTGCTTGGAATGGAAAACGTAAAAACAGATATTTTGTCAGAGATATATATTTATTTATAAAAATTATCTACCAGAAATTGAGTTGTTTCAATTCTCCACGATCCCTCTGGGGGAGGTTAGAAAAAGAAATTACAGTGTTTGTTTACATAGGAAAATATCAAAAGAGAAAAACATTAAATCGCTTGTGTAAATGAATTCTACACTTTCTGGCACAGACTTGCTTTCCCACTCTAGTCTTATTCCTCACTGTTGCCCCTTTCATAGTGTCCCCTTCGGCAAGTTTGAACTAGTAGCTGTTTATGTATATCTTTGTCAGGGTCTCTCTGACTTCTAAATATTTGCAAGTGTTCATGCCTAAGAAAGGGCCCTCATCCCTTCTACTCCAAGTTGGCTTATAATATTTCATTTTTCTAGTCTTAGCTGGGGTGGCCGTAGCTTCTGCATTTCAATTATTTGACTCTCCTATATGTTTCTTCTGCAACTCAGGAGTGTATACCCAGCCCCCAACACACCCCTCCAGCCATCTCTGTAATCCCTTTCCTTTATATATTGAATACTAATTGTTTTTAATGTCTCTGCCTTTCACAGTGGAAGTTTCTTTATAAAAGTGGCTATACCTTTTTTTGTTTTTTAATTGAGATACGGATTTTTTTTCTAGTATAGTTGACACAATATTACATTAGTCTCAGGTTAACAACTTAGTGATTTGACAAGTTTATACATTAGGAAGACTATATCTTCCCCCCCCCTTATGTCCCCTGTACCTGAGCAATACCCATAATATGCATTTAATAAAAATTATAGTTGAATTCAGGAATATAAAATATTTGCATCATGAAGGTGAAATGTCTGTTTTTCTATACTAAAATCAATAATTTAAATAACTTTTATTATATCAAATCAATGTGAAATTAAAAATATATGATGATGCTTTATTTCTATTCTCCTGACATATATATTAATATATATTCATTTTTATATATAAATAACAATTATTAGCAAGCTCACCATCTAATAATAGCTATTTTTGTAGTATATTTTCTATTTGATTATAATACTCTTTTTATCTCATGTTAAATTTGTCAGTTCATAAATAGCCATCAGTCTTGCAGAAATGTAAAAGCCCCATGGAGAGTTATCTTCCAACAGCTGTAGAGATTTTATTTAATCTTCTAATTGTATGTTACAGAAATTGATCAAACTTACATATATTGCCTTCCTACTATTACACTAAAGAAAATATTTAGTCCTTAAGTATATACACCTAAGTCGATTAGAAACTTATATTTTACTCTCCACATTTGAATATAGCATACAAATGCATAAGTAACAAATAATTCAAATATGACCTATTTGTTGTGAAAATGCCTGTAAAGGAAGTAACAATAAATTCCAATAGAAATGCCTTTTTTTTAAATTTCTGAAAGTATTCTTGACGTAGGGTTTGTTTGTTTTGCTTTGATTAGGCTATTAGTTATTGAAACTGTTTGAATTTTTTTGTATATCATAAATTGAATTTTCTAAGTCTTATAACTCAGACCGATGAACCAGAGTTTACCAATCCTTCCCACTCCTATCTTCAGGATGGGAGCCCTTGAAAATAGAACAGTGAGCAAAGCATAATGGAAGCATTTGCTGTCTTCCCTCCTTGCTTTTTGCATTAGTGCATAGTCTCTAATTCACGTGCAAATATTTGTGTATCTAGAGATTTAAAACAAAACTTGCTTTTCCAATACTTTTTTTTTCTTTTTTTTTTAATTTTTATTTTATTATTATATTATGTTAGTCACCATACAGTACATCCCCGGATTCCGATGCAAAGTTCGATGCTTCATTAGTTGCATATAACACCCAGTGCACCATGCAATACGTGCCCTCCTTACTACCCATCACCAGTCTATCCCATTCCCCCACCCCCCTCCCCTCTGAAGTCTTCAGTTTGCTTCTCATAGTCCATAGTCTCTCATGTTTCATTCCCCCTTCTGATTACCCCCCCTTTCTTTATCCCTTTCTTCCCCTACTGTTCATCCTAGATCTTATGTTCCATAGATGAAAGAAACCATATGATAATTGTCTTTCTCTGCTTGACTTATTTCACTTAGCATTATCTCCTCCAGTGCCGTCCATGTTGCAGCAAATGTTGATAATTCATTCTTTCTGATAGCTGAGTAATATTCCATTGTATATATGGACCACAGCTTCTTAATCCAGTCATCTGTTGAAGGGCATCTCGGCTCCTTCCACGATTTAGCTNTTATTTGTTTCTCGTGTATTGAGTTTGAGAAGTTCTTTGTAGAGCTTGGATACCAGTCCTTTATCTGTAGAGTCCTTTGCAAATATATTCTCCCATTCCGTGGGCTGTCTCTTAGTTTTTTTGACCGTTTCCTTGGTTATTAATCCAACCTATTTCAAAAACAGATAAATTTTTCTAAACCCTTCAATGATAGCAAACTTTATTGCTTCCTTTGCTTATTACTACTTCTCCCTGCTCTTTTTCTTCAGCCCAGTATAAGTCTAAATAAACACAACTTGTTACTTCTCATTTTAAATTGAGTTTGCAAAATGTGGCCACATTTTCACTTATCCTTTTCAAACAGTTAAGATCTTACCTCACTTGCATGATATCTTTCTGAATTACCTAATCTCCGTTTCATTTTGGTCTGAATAGCAGCACCAGAAGTCTTGTGATAGGGAAGTTAGAAGGTATGAGACATTAAGAGTCCATAATGGTTTCTTTTGATATTTCAATAAACCATACAAATGTTCGCCTAAATTATGTATGTAATTTGTTAAACAACACTAATTACTTGCAAATCACAGGCAGAATTAAGGGCAAGAGAGAGGGGATGGACAGGGGAAGGAAGTGGGAGGGAAGGCAAAGGAGGGGCAGGTAGGAAAGCATGCTTAGTGAGGTTTGTGATGACCACCTTTCCTTCTTGGAAGAAAGATGAATTAAATCAGCTTTTATCATTAACATATTATGCAACTATTTTTTTAAAATGTTTTATTTATTTATTTGACAGAGTGACAGCCAGCAAGAGAAGGAACACAGGCAGGGGGAATGGGAGAGGAAGAAGCAGGCTCCCAGCAGAGGAGCCTGATGTGGGGCTCGATCCCAGGACTCTGGGATCACACCCTGAGCTGCAAAGGCAGACACT
Source organism: Ailuropoda melanoleuca (assembly GCF_002007445.2). NCBI lineage: Eukaryota > Metazoa > Chordata > Mammalia > Carnivora > Ursidae > Ailuropoda > Ailuropoda melanoleuca. The sequence goes on along the minus strand of NC_048228.1, from coordinate 37,680,302 downwards.
TAATGACTGAGCCACCCAGGAGCCCCTCTTATGCAACTATTTTATTGAGCATTCAAATTAGAAAACAAAAGAAATTATCCTTTTTTAAAAAGTTATATTAGTGGTCTTTATGTATTGACATATAGAATTTTCTGTAATTATTGTGTTTTTTTAACATTTATTTAAAATCAGTTAATTAACATACAATGTATTGCTGGTTTCAGAGGTACAGGTCTGTGATTCATCAGTCTTATGTAATGCCCAGTGCTCATTGTATCACATACTCTCCTTAATGTCTACCACCCAGTTACCCCAGCCCTTCACGCCCCTCCCCTCCAGCAACGCTCAGAAAGCAAGTGAAGGTAAAAACAGAATCCAGTAGAATCACATGATGTTATTTAGAAAATCGTCAAGAAAATTTGTCAAGATTTCTAAATTATATTATTCTCATTAAAAATGGGTGATAATGGTATTAAAAATCCCAAGGTGAGGTATGATCCTCTAAGTACAATACTTTGAGATGTGGCAGGCACAGGGTAAACACACTGCATGATGACTAAGCTCAGGATCCTTTTTCAGTGACGCATCTAGGAACGAGAATAGAAGTCCCCAACCAGAAGCTCAAATTAGTAGACCAGAATACATGCATTTGCATTTGAGATATGAAATCCCAGACTTCCTTCATGTGTTACCTCCCTTACCTCGTTATAGCAGAATTTGATTAATGTCAGATCTCATATAGATTCCTAAATGTGTAGATTTCAGGAGAGGATTAAGCAGAAAAAAAGTGGAATTAAAGAGAAACTAAATGGAATCCACTGAGTAGTATTATGTTCTGGATTTTAAAGGTAAATGTTCTGAAACTAGATCAATAAAATCCTATCAATTCAATTTACAAAACAAACAAACAAAAAACAGCCAACAAGAAACCCAGTATAAACATTTGGTCTTGGATTTAAGCAATCCTGGCTCTCTGGTGTTCAACTGTGGTTCTCTCTCAGTGGTTTCTGTACTAACAGATGCCAAAGGTGGAGTACTTAGGACTAGAAAATTAAAGTTATGAATATTTAAGTTGATATGCAAACCACCAACAGAGCAAAGTATACATGCAGATAATCATGAATTGTACACTAATCAAATTTTCATAAACGGGGGACGTTAGGGTAGAAGCACATGACTTACCAACAACGTGTTTTCTTTTTTCTTTTCTTTTTTTTTTTTTTTTCATTCTGCAGGAAAAAGTCCAGCATTTACAGAAGGCTTTTGCTTCAAGAGTAGATAAATCCACACAGACTGAACTTCTAGGCTATGATGTAAGTAGCTATATTAAACCATTTTTATCTTCTTTATTGGTATTCACACCTCCACAGCTTATTTACTTCTGTTGCTGCTGTGTCCATGCATTGATTTAATAGGATTTAGTGGCTCGCCATTCATCTTTTGCTCTTAAATAATCCCCAAATACCTTCTGGAAGTGAAAAAGATAATTACAGGCACCGACTAGCATACCAATGTCTTATTATTTTTTTTTTAAAGCTAACATCCCTCATATAGTCTTTTGAATTAGTGAATTTGCAGACAAGTGGAAGATACATATTATAATACTAGAACAATTTATTTTTAAGAAAGTACTAATTCATTTAGTAACAGCTTAATAAAGTTATGTTCACAATCACTAAGGGCCAGGCACATCGTTTTTGCATTCTGATACATAAAAAGAAACACAACTTTGCAGAGAAATTTACAATACTATTTTAGTTTTTGGGCTTCAGTGCAGGCTGAAGAAAGTAATTTAATTGCAAGTTAGCATTTTTTTTTCTTAGTGTGAAATACTTGTTGAATTGTCAAGATAGGATTGTAAGACATGTATTGATACAAGTTTGCTTCTAGTAACACTGATGATTTTGGATAACTTTGATTTAAATTCCTATCTTTTCTTAAATGAAGCTATGAGATTTTCACTTGGCCTAAACTGATGACCTTAAACTTCCTTTTAATGAAAATGTAGAGGAATTATCTTCCTTATCCTGCCTCTAACGTTTGTCAGAACTCCCTCTTCTGTTTAAAAACGTTAATACTATTTTTAGCACCTTATTGACAAGATTAGAAGAGATGATTTTAAGTTGTTTTACGAAGGTGTAAAATAATAAAATGTAAGTTTATCTGCATGTCCTCATTATATTAAATAACAAATATGAATGTTACTTTTGTGTTGTCTTGTAAATTATGTTGTTATATTTAACATAAAGCTTCTTGTCTCTATTAGGAAGTAAACTAAAGTTTTGAATTCCAGCACAAATTGTTTTCAGCTCTTTATATATGTTCTTTTTTCATTTAAAAACAACATTAAAAGCTATGCTTCTCTTTTGAACTTTTCTGTTACATTCATTTTAAGATATGTTTATTATAGACGCCTAAATATTCTAGATACCAATATTGTGACTACAGTTCTTCTTGCTTGAATACCAGTGTTATATATGATTTAAATGGTGTTAATGTTTCATATTTTAAAATAGAAATGATTTCTAAGTTCAAAGAGGATTTACCACAAGTATTTTAATATTTATCTCTTTTGAAGGAGGGTTTTTTTTTTCTTTCCCGTTTGAAGTTTTTCGATATATATTATTTGTATATCCATACCTAGGTTATAAACTCAATATGTATTTTATGCATAATAACCTATATCTTTTTATATCTGCAAGCCAGTTGTCCAATAAGACTAATAAATTGTTTCTGTTAAATCGTATCCCAACATAACAAAACTATAAGTTAACTGAGTTCCAGAAAAGTGAAGTCACTTGCTTCAGCATAGAACATAAGCTATCTGTAAATATTTTTATAGTTTGAACCCATGCAAATAACATTTGAACCCATGAAAATAACATTTTTGGTGTAAATAGTTGGGGATGAATACCCAATACGCAGTGAAGATTTTATATGCTAACGGAAAAAACTCAGGTATTTTTTTAATTTAGCATCCATATTGAGAGGTTTTTTTTTTTTTTAACTTCCATTTGATGTTCTACAGAAGGTTATCTTTTTAAATGTAGTTGATTTACTTTAAGTGTAAAATTTCTTTTCCATGAACTTGACTCAGAACAATCAGAGTCTTTAGAGGAGTCTTCCTTTAATCAGCATATATTTTATACTTACATTTAATAAGTGTTTATTAGTATTAAACTTGCAATTTTTTGCTCATACTTCTTTAAGAGTTTCGATGTTACCATGTATTTCATCAAATATTAATTTGTTAGTCTTAATATAATTAATGGTTTTCATTTGGCTACTTAAAAGTAAATTGTGGCATCACACGTATATTTTGTCTGAATCATGGGTGAGTGAAGCATAACTCAGTTTAGGAAAGTATGATCATACCACTATATATTTTTCAAACATTTTAATATAGTTTCCAAATGATGGGATTTGCTTTATAAATGAAGTTCTCTAGTTATATACTAGGAAAATAATACTAGTTGCATTATGAATAGATATTTTGAAGGAAAAACTCAATGCGGTTGTCTGTGTATTCTCAACCTATACTACTTTTCTTAGATTTAATTTTGGAGGCCCTCCTAATACAGTTAATGTGCAGGGAGTTCTAACAAATATGAGAATAGTTCATCATGTAAGGAGTAAGAATGATTAGTTTTGTTTTTGTTTTTAAAGATTTTATTTGAGAGAGAGAGACAGAGATAGAGCACGCGTGAGCAGGTTAGGGAGAAGCAGGCTCACCACTGAGCAGGGTCCTGGGATCATGACCTGAGCTGAAGGCAGATGCTTAACTGACTGAGCCACCCAGGTGCCCCAAGAATGATTAGTTTTTACCATAATTGTATTATTAGCTATTAGATAGAGCAAGGGAGTATTTTGTGTTATGCAACTATATTATGTCAGCCTATGAATTAAGCCTAATTGTAAGAACTGAATAATTATTTATTAGGCTTTCTAGTTCAGTTGCTAATAATCCATAATTTGTTAAAGCTGTCTATTTTTGTCCCATCCATTGCTGTTATTTTTCATAAATCCAGTACTTCTTTTTTTTTAAATTTTTTTTATTTATTCGACAGAGATAGAGACAGCCAGCAAGAGAGAGAACACAAGCAGGGCGAGTGGGAGAGGAAGAAGCAGGCTCCTAGCAGAGGAGCCTGATGTGGGGCTCGATCCCAGAACGCCGGGATCACGCCCTGAGCCGAAGGCAGACGCTTAACCACTGTGCCACCCAGGTGCCCCATGAATTCAGTACTTCTGATCATGTCAGTGTGCTCCAGCATTTAGCAGATGAGTGCCTTCTCCCCATATACTTTATATTTACTTATATCAACTATTTGTTTGTTTTTATAAATTTTTTAAAAATCAAGTTTAAAAATTGACATATTCCAAGTTTTCTTTTGAACTACAGTTTTTCATACTACATTAAGGATAAGTTTCAGACAAAAACATTGATTAAAAACACAAGATATATGATCAACTGCCATAGGTACTTATTAATACTTAGTGGAAGAATCACAGCTTATCCCATGGTGAAATTTTAAGGGCATCACTTTTGAAAATCTGTGCATGCATTTATTCAACAAACACTAAGTGCCCCATGGAAGCCAGGCTCTGTCCTAGGTACTTAGGATACATCCTTTAATCAAACCACAGATACTCCTTCATGGAGCCTGCATTTTTTGACAGCATACTTATAATAAATAATAAATGTAAGGGAAGTATATAGTATGTCAGAAGGTCCTAGATGCAATATGAAAAGGAAAAATAGCACAGGGAAAGAGTAATTGTGAATGTAAGGGTGAGGGTCCAGACTACAATCAAAAATTTTAAACAGGGTGATCTAGGCAGGTCTGAGGGTGAGATGTGAGACTTGAAGGTGGTGAGGTAAAAATCACATTTAATCAGGAGCACCTGGGTGGCTCAGATGGTTAAGCATCTGACTTTGGCTCAGGTCATGATCCACGGTCCTGGGATCAAGCCCCATGTTGGGCTCTCTGTTCAGCATAGAGCTGCCTTCTCCCCCTCCCTCTGCCTGCTGCTCCCCTTGCTTGTGCAGGCTCTCTGTCAAATAAATAAACTAAGATCTTTAAAAAAAAAAGTCACATTTGGTCAGAAATCCTTTTGTGATATGCTCCTTGAACACGCCTCAAAGACCCTAGTCAGTAAGAACAAATTGCTTTATCTTTGCAGCCCTGGGTAAGAATAGTTGGCTTCGTTCATAGGCCATGTGGATGAAAAAATGTAGTCTGTAACATTATACCCTAGAATCAGACCCCATGTATCGAGAGACTCACACTAGGAGAGCACAGACTGTCACCTGCGGAAACAGGCTACAGGCTCCTCCTATCATATCCACTTAGCAGAAGCACTGAGAAGAAGCTAGGTACTATCAGTCACACCACGTAAATTGCATTCACTTTTCCTCTCTCTCTCTTTTTTTTTTTTTTTTGTGTAGGCTCTGTCTACCTCCTCCTCTCTGTACCACTCTTCTCCCAGCTCAGGAAGAGTTGAATTTAGATATTTTAAATGTATAATTAGACTTCATTGTCAGCACATCCCATTTATCAGAGGTGTGCCACTAGAGCCAACAAATGTAAAAATCACTCAATAGTTACTTGGTGACAAAATAATAGATTAGCCAAAAGACTCATGTTATTTTTATAATCCTAAAGATGTATAACAAATCAGTATACATTGTTTTATTTTGTTAAATACAGAAGTACATATTGTTATTCTACATTATTCTGTATCATTTTATTATACCTAACAAATGTTTCAAAATGGCCACTTTGTGCCTTTTAGAACAGAGCATTAAATGCAAATCAGCGTAGATAACCAGTGATTTTAAAACATAAGTGCCAACATGAAGTTTCCTTTATAATATTGCATTGAATGCTTCCTTCTAAAATCATGAAATTTTTCTAGGACTTAGATCATTCCTGGAATGCCTCCAAGTTTTTATTTCAGCTCTGACTGCATAGAATCAGTATGACCTAACTGATAATCCTTTTGTTAAGAGAATTTATAGTTGAAATCCTTTTAGGGAAAAATAGCAAGGATAGGAGTTTAAAAAAAAAAGCTCTTGTAATTGTAAAAATATTCATCAAAATGAAACAATAAAAACACACAAGCATGCAAATTTTATATATCTTACGTGGGGAAGAAAAATAACCTTCCCTCTACTCTTCTAGATTCGTGGCTGAGACCTACCTGTAAAAACAAACAGAAAAAAAAAAAACAGATTAGTGACTTGTATACCTCCTGTATAAATGGGAAATACCCAGGAAAACTGAGTAACTCCCTGAAGTGGTCCACAACAATATCTTAAATACAACCTCCAGCTAAAGACAAAAGATGATGCTGTGAGGTTGGGGACATAGGAGAGGCCAGTTATGGGAGATTACCAGGAAAAGCATAGTAAACAAGGGTAAAGCTGTTATGCAGATTTAAGACTCTGTCATCTCCATTGATAAGAGATTCTAGAGATTGAGAGTAGAAAGAGAGTCTCTTTCCTGGTAGAAAGAGCCACCTTTACAAATGAGGATTTCCCTTATACATGTAACTTTCTTTTATAACAGTAACTTGTATTCCATTTTTAGAGCTTCTCCTGTGTCTGTGTTTCTTAAAAATACCTAGCTAAAGACAATTCTTATGCTAAAGAGGCATATTCTGGGTGGTAAATATTTGTTCTCCTTCAGTTAGTAATAATGATTATAATATTTGCTGAAAAATATGTTGATTTAGTGATAGTGTTGATAAAAGTTGATACTTGTTGAAAAGAAAATTTCTTTCAATCCACATCAACTTCTGTCTCATATATCACCACCTCTATAGGAAATCTAGATTTAATTACAAAATTTCTAAGAGTTTTCTTAGACAACTTCAGAAGTCTTTTTAGAATTTTCCAGTGTGGTAAATGGGCATTGCATGACAGGGAGTCCTAGCTGAAGGAATTTTTACCACCCTCTGAAAGAAAATACAATGTATACACTAAGAGCGTATTTCTTTTTACCACCCTCTGAAAGAAAATACAATGTATACACTAAGGGCATATTTCAGTGACTATTTGTGATACATTATGTAATTGCAGTTATTCATCATAATTGTCAGGGAGCCCTCTTGGTCAACTGCAGATAGAACCCAACTGTTATTTCTTACTGCATTTTCTTGAGGCAATGACAGTGACTGGAACATTCTAACCTCCAGACCAGAAAAGTCCTAGTAGCAGTGGAATACTTAGAACACCCCCCTTTTCTGCCCAGATCATGTACTGAACACGCAGTGATCTTTTATCCATGATCACGTGCTCTCTGCCTGCTCTTCTGCACTACCCTCCCAACCTCTCCCTGTAAAACTCTAGGTGTCTCTCTTCTTGGCTGACAGGTTGATTGTTAAGGCTTGAGCCTACCACCTGCCCTGGCTCCAGTCACTGAAAATCTCTCCCTTGCTCTTTTCCAAACCCTCTTCTCTTGAGTTATGGTCTTCTCTTAGGATGAGTTTGTTCAGCAACCATGTTCGCAAACCCAGCCAAGAGCTAAGCTTTTGATTTATCTAGCCCCCTAGCTATTATTCCCTGGGATGGAGCAGTTGGCCAGGACAGTGCACCAGGGCTTACCCTTTTATTTCCTAAGTTAGGGGTTGTTATCGATCATTTGGTAACAATTTATAAATTTAAGTTCTAAGACTTTGCTCAGGTACTTGGTCAACGTATATCTTTGTAGATTTGTATTAATTCATGTCTAAGGAAGGCATTGCTTTCCTTTAATGTGGTTTACAATCAAGGAAAATCTGGAAGAGCAAATTTACTATTTAAATATTTACAAATGTATTGAAACTACATTTATACACACACACTCACACACAGACACACATCAAAATACATAGTCCCTGAACATACATACAACTGCATGATATAGGTACAAAACAGAATATAGTTTTATTGACTATTTGTACTTATTACAGAAGTTAAGATTAGATGCAAATGTATTAACTTTTGTGTGTATGTAATTTACAGAAATCCTACTGTACACTAATACAATGTTTAAAATGGTCATTTATAGTTTAATATTAAATCATATTTATATAACTATTTGTTACCTAACTTTATTAGTATAAATTAATTTTAAAGTATTTTCTTTTAAAGATAAAAGTCATATTGACTTTCTAGAAATGTTACTTTTTCAATATGCAGAAATCATAAAAGTATATATTGTAAACTGAAATAGTAATGACAAATTTTGTCATACCATAGGTATGACAATGTTGTTGGGTTTCGTTTTGTTCTTTTTGTCACTATACCACCTGATGACTATTCTATCTTGTTGTACGGTGGAGCCTTTGTTTCATTAGGCTATCAGATCTAATTAATTTAATTAATTTTTTCTTTAGTTTTCTTGTGTGATTTACTATTCTCTGACAACCCTCCTACTTGTACTTGATTTAGCAGCACAGAAGGATAATACCTGTAAAGATCATTAGCCCTCATAATGGTCTTGCTCCATCAAAAAGTTTCTCAAGCACTGGGCTCACGCTTTGGGACTTGAGAATACCTACTGTGTATGTAGGGGTAGGGGGAGCCGGCGATGGGGGAAGGGGGTAATTTTTCCTCTGTTCTAATTTCTTGGCTAAGACCTCTGTAATTAGAGATTAACAGGAGAAAAACAAAAGTTTAATAAATATGTATACCTCCTGTATACACAAGAGATACCTAGGAAAACTAAGTTGACTCCTGAAATGTCCCAAGGCATCACCTTAAATACCATCTCCAGGTAAAGACAAAAGAAAGATGTTGGGGGTTGGAGAGGCCAGTTGTGGAAGATTACCAAGAAGAACACAGTGAATAAGAGTGAGGTTGTTATGCAGATTTAAGTTTGTGCCTTCTCTCTTGATTAGAGTTTCTAGAGATTTTGTCATCCCCTTTTCCTAGTACGGAAAGAGAGATACCCTTTCAAATGGTGATTTCCCTTAGAAGTATAAATGATCTTTACAAAAGGGTAATAACTTCTGTTTGGTTTGAGAGCTATCCTTGTGTCTGCAGCCTCTTAAGAATTACCAGTTCAAGTTATGCCAAAGCCTATTTTGGGGTGGCAAATTGTGCTTCCCTTCAATTTCACCTTGAAACTTCTCCAGGAAGTTTCACAATCCAGAACCTGAGGTGATAGATTGCTCCATTATTCCACTGAGCCCATGTCTGAGTCCTGAAAATAGGTCAGTTTAGTTAAACTGCTATGTCTCATTTTAGGAGGTGGTCTTGTAGATGGGCTCCCAAAGATAGTCCTAGATTGCGCTAACAATCAGGTATTTAATAAGAGGCATTTCTATGGAAAAAGATAAACAGAGTTTAACAATTAGCACAAACTATAAGCCAGTTTGTGAGACCAGGGGCAGCCAATCGAGATTTCTATGTGTCAGTTCAAATCATCTTTCAGAGTTTGAATATGTATGATGATGTCAGGTGTTCAGGTGAACTTTCTGAATAGCTGACATATCAGCAGGGACAGAAGGTTGTCCATATGAGCTGTTGTGTTTTCTTTAAGTTTATATCAGGTTGTTCACATTCAGTTTGCAGAGCTTTGGGAAAGGGCAGTTTTTCTTCTCAGTCATTTCAAGTTAGAAGGGTGGGGGGAAACCAGAAATTAGTTTGGAGAGTTATAGTGAGATACTTGAGGAAACTTTTAGAATTCAGGATCTTGTCTAATTTACAGGTAGAAAACAAAATTTCTAAGACAGTAAACTGGACTGGAATCTAATATCTGCAAAGGTATACCACTGTAACATAATTTTCTCTATAATCACTCTCATTTTTACCAAAGATAATCACAGTAGGACTAATTTGTTTGCAAAATAAGTTCAGTCTTATTAAACCTGACCTGATTATGTACATAAGTGCTGGAAGAATGTGATAGGATAAATAGGTTCTTTTTAGGTCTGCTTTGCTGGAACTTTTGTAAGGAATTTTAGATTGAAATTTTAGAAGCCTTGAGGCTAAGAAGCCAAGCCAAGGACTCACCATCAGACTGTGCCTGTAGTACCTAGAGATTTGGGTTAATTTCTCTCTTCTTGAGGTCCCAAAGATAACCTATGGTTTCTGCACCTTCCAGAAAGTGATCTTTCCTTTACTCATCTGGTAAGACTGCTGGGATCCCTGTAAAGCAAGGTACCAAGCTGCTTTTCCAAGGAGTTTTATTGGCTCCATAAAGTGAAACGTAGTTCCTTGAAGCTGTCTGGTCATATTTAATTCTATGCATGTTCTCAAATATGACATTCCAGGCAAAGCTTTAGTAATACAACCAATGTGTCCAGTTGTGGAAGCACATTCTAAGAATAGATTCTGCTTAAACTTATGGTTATAAATATATTACCATGAAAATAAGAATAATCACTAAGAGTTTCAAATTCTAGAGGGATCTGATAGGGAGAAAAAGTAATTGTTTCGTCTTTGTTCACAAAGGCATACTTTACCGATTTGCTGTAATCCGTACTTAGCTTAATGGAAAAGAGAAAAGTTTCCTTAAATCTAGAAAAAGCAAAACATTAAAGAATCACAATGTTTCAAACAAAGTCCTAAGTATTTTCAGTTTCATGAGTTTACTCAGCCCCATGTTATTCTTGTTCTATTTGTTTTTCTCTTGGTTGTGTTAGTTCTGGAAATTCTTTCCCAGTTCAGTTTTATGGTCTTGAAATGATCATAAACCTATATTCCAGAGTACCTGTTATAGCCCTTCTGTTTTTCTTTTCTTTTCTTTTCTTTTCTTTTCTTTTCTTTTCTTTTCTTTTCTTTTCTTTTTTCTTTTCTTTTCTTTTCTTTTTTTTCTTTTCTTTTCTTTCTTTTCTTTTCTTTTTCTTTTTCTTTTTTTTTTTTTTTAAGATTTTATTTATTAGAGCACCAGCAGGGAGAGGGGCAGAGGGAGAAGCAGACTCCCCTAAGACATGAAGCTCCATTCCAGGACTCCAGGATCATGACCTGAGCCAAAGGCAGATGCTTAACCAACTGAGCCATCCAGGCACCCCTGTCAGAGTCCTTTTCTTGAATATCCTTATGGATTAAGCACTTTTGCAAAAGCATTAGAATAAAACTCTCTGGAAATTATTTTGATAAAACACAAACTCTCTGCTTTCTAGTCAGATTGATGTAGGAAACAAAGGTAAAAGAAAAATTTCCTTACCTACTTACAGCCCATTGACAAGACCTTGAAACAGGCAGCGTGACATTCCTCAGTCAGCTTGCCTGATAACTACAGTATAATTGTAGCCACCAGGCAAGGTTCCTGTGAGTGGGGTTGTGAATGTCCACTGATTTTTCTGTTCTCTAAATTTGGTAGTATCTTATGAAAGTGCAGGTTAAAAAACAAACAAAAAACAACTTTATATTTTCATCTTGTTAAGGGAGTTTGTAATGCAAGCCATTATACTTCTTTTGTCTTCTTTTCAATTTGGTTTTTCCATAGAAGCCAATAAGACAATTCTGTAGAAAAAGTACTCTCTAAAAATTTTTTTCAAATATAGAAGTTTTTTGGTTTTTATTTTTTGTTTTTAGTTCAAAGTATCCATCGTTTGATCATTGACAAGAAGGATCTTACATTAATCTCAATAGCAGCTCAAGCCAATAAAGGCTTTTTGTGGTTTAATAATTTCAAGAAGCATCCCAAAGGAAAGGGCAAAGATGCAGCCCTTTAAGAGATCCAGAGAGTTTACTTTCAAAGTTAGCCTAGGAAAGCAAAAACTTGTGTTATTGTCACAGGTGATAAGAATGAGAACGTGGGATGCCTCCAGTCATAGACTCTCTAAATCTGTGACACTAAGCAGATGCTACTGGAATGGGACTTTTCCAGTACTAATGAGACAATGAAGGTTGAGACTACGAAGGGCCCTTATGGACCAGGATCCTTTATAACAAACTCCCCTGAGAGCTGGCATAGCTGGATAAAGAGAATACTGCTTCTGGTATCCATTAGCCTATTGTGTTGTATGCCAGATGCACGTGGACACATTCATTTTCCAGCTGAAAGAGACCGAAGAATGTTTTCACTGGTCACAAATCCAAACTCTTATGACCTAGCACAAGACAAAATGAAAATCTCATCTAGGCTGTGGTTCTTTTTATCACAAAATGAAAATCTCATCTAGGCTGTGGTTCTTTTTATCACATCTAGGCTGTGGTTCTTTTTATCATCTAGGCTGTGTTCTTTTTATCTTTTGGAAAAGAAGGGATAAGAATTTTTAATCTTCCTCTCTTGACCGAGCACTACGGAGAGAAATACCTGGGAGAGCTGACTTGGTAAGAATTCCTACCTGTTGCCATCTTCTGCCACTTTTCCAGGATCCCATCTGCAGGCTCCAGAGCAAGTATGGTGCCTCAACAGATCCCTACTGGGTCACCAAACTATAGCAGACGAAAAATAATTTCTCCTCTAACCTTCTAGGTTCTTGACTGAAACCACTCCTATAATGAAAGACAGACTAATAGGTGGAAAACAAGTTTTATAACATACACCTCCTTTATACATGTGAGATACCCAGGAAAACAGTAATTTCCCAAAATGGCCAAGCCAACGCCTTACATACCATCTCCAGCTAAAGACAAAAGAAGGATGTTTGGGGCTCATTGGAGGTTATGAGAGATTACCAGGAAGAACACAGTAAACAAGGGTAAAGTTGTTATGCACGTTTAGGTCTGTGGCTTCTCCACTGATGAGTTTCCAAAGATCTGGTCATCTTCTTCTTCCTAGTATAGAGAGGGACACACCCTTACCAATGGAGAGTTTTCCTTATAAATGGAAATGTCTCTTACAAAAGGGTAACTTTTACTTGGTTTTCAGAACTGTTCCTTTGTTTGTAGTTTCTTAAAAATAACCAGCTCAAGATAATCCTTAAGCCAAAGACGCATATTTTGGGGTGGCAAATTCTCCTTCTCACTAGCTTTTATCTTCTTCCAGTGAAAGAACTGGGTAATGATTTCAGGGAGAAAAGGCATTAAACTATTAGATTATTAGTGTTTCAAAATAAAGACATAAAAACTGTTTCTTATAACTTATAGTGTAGAGAGCTAAAGAAAACAGTTCCATATATGTTTGACTTTGTACCAAGGAGGCAAAGGAATAGGAATTTTCAGGATATTGCATTACAGAAGGTTTCCTAAAAGAGAGCCACGTGTAACATTAACCTCTTGCTCTGTGAAGTAAGAGTACCAGGAAATTATACTCATGTGATGCTACGTTGTTAAAATGGTAATTAGAATTTTAAATGTATAAAGCTAAATTACTGTGGAGACAATTTATACCGAAGAGTGTAATTTACAATTCAGAGTACTTAAAACTCAGTGTTTTTACCTATCAGAATTACTTCAGATTTGTCATTATGTTATGAATTTTGTGCTTATAAATTGATTATGGATTTGGATTTAATCCATCAAATTAAAGGAAAATTTACTATCAAGGTAATTTATATCAAGGTACAGTCTAATGTAGAAGAATTTCAGAAAGAAAAATAAACAAGTTCAGTATTTTCTTGATTGAAAAGTATAACTTAAAAATTCATAAATTGTTCATTTTTTAAGCTTCAGAAAAGACTAATATAGAATTGGAAATAGTGTTTTTCAACTTTTTAGATATAAAAGGCACTCAATATTGTTCCAAAAATACTCCTTAAGAGTCTTTTTTTAATTTATGGGAAAGTTGCTACAAACTCTGAGTCTGATAGGATTAATTTTTCTTCTTTGAGGGAGCAGCAGTAATGACTCATCATTTAGCTGTAAGAAATATGAACCTAAAAGGAACTTAGTGTGAATCATAAAAATATACAAAAAGTACTTGGTGTGAGTATATGTATTTTCTACTCTTTTAATAGCTTTCCTCCATTTTGATTTTCTTATTTATTTAAAAATATAAACAGTGAACCATTATCTATAAATATACCACATGTACATAAACATATATATTTTGGCATTTCAAATATAATGGACATTAGCCTACTCTAATTGTTACTGAAAGCCAAATTTAGCTGCCTGTCATGGCTGGAAGGACTAAAACTCAAAAGAGTGTTGATTGGAAAGGAATATGAGCTTTATTCAGAAGGCTGGCCAACTGGGGAGAAAGTGATCTGTTGTCCAAAGGCCAACTCCAAGGTTTCTGCCTGGCTTAGGGATTTTTTAAAGGGGTTTAGGGCAGTTAATCAGTAAAGGGGGTGCAGTGGTCCATACCATTTCTTGATTATGTGCAGACACATGGTGCCAGCTACACACATGATCTCAGTGCTTAGGGGTTTTACAAAGGGGTCTGGTTCCTTAGTGCCTGGGGCATGTGCAAGGTGGTCGTGTTTCTGTTTAGCGATGTGAAGTGCTCTGTTCTTTTTTCCAAAAAATTCAGGATCTATAGACATACAAAGAAAGGTTTGTTAATCGATCACATAGGCTAAGGGTGTTCGTTAAAGTTGAAAGAGTACAAGTTTGTAAAGTTGAAAGGTTTGTTGGAGGGGCCAAGGTGGTTTCTATTCCTCACAGTCAGTTTGATTGTTTTGTATCTATGGGATTAGGACCAAAGGTTCTTCTTCTGTAGCTACTTCCTGCAGATGGGGATGATTTAGGGATTTTTGGAATGGCATTTCAACTGTAGGGAATAGTAAGGGCATCTCTCAGCCAGTATGAATAGTGCAAGTTCCTCCCTTGACAGATGCAAAAAGTCACAACCAAAGGGAAAGAAAAGAAGAAATGCAGTAATGCGTAATAGGATATATTTACGTCTGGAAGGAATTGAAGTTAGCCAACTGCTGAAAGGATCTAGAACTAGGGCATGTGATTTGGTCATTTAAATCTTTCATGTCTTCAATTATATTTTTTGAGTAATGTGAATATGAAACATTTTGTCTTAGTGAAAACACATGTCCCTCTTTGGGCTGCTGTCAAGATATCTAGGGCTATTTGATTTTGGCAGACCACTTTTCACAGCTATGGAGGGTAGCATGCCAGGTTTGGTTAAAAGCTTGGATAAGACCTTTACTCATAATTTTACATTGATAGAGGTGGCTACTGGGACAAATATGGCCAAGGGGAAAAGAAATATCAAGAAGCCCTCTTTGCCCAATGTCTAGCTTTAACAATATCCTACTTATAAGGAATCATTGGCAAGTGGAAGAAGACTTATTTGGGGATATAGGCATCTCCAAGTGCACTCTCCAATCATAAGGAAACTGGGACCATCTGCTATTTCCACAAGTCCATAGCTAACCCTATGGCTCCATAAAGTCAACCTTTGTTCCTTAGAGCTGTCTGGTCATATCTGAGTCTATGTTTGTCTGTCTCAAACAAGATGTTCCAGTCAAAGCCTTGGTAATATAGCCAATGTTTCCAACGGTGTCCTGTAACAAAGGGAACAGATTCTTATTGAACTTATGCAAATAATATTTGCCATGAAAGAAAGAGTACTCATGGAGAGTTTCTGAGTTCTGGAGGGTTCAAGTAGGGAGAAAATAAAATGCTTCAATTTGTTCACAAAAGAATTTTTATTGTATTCTGTAAGTCATAGATATCTTAAGAGAAAGTTTTCTTAATCTAGAAGAACAAACATTAAAGAACCAACAATGTTTCAAACAAGTCATAAAACCTATAGTCATCCTCCTCAATTCATTTAGTCCCAAGTTATTAATTTTGTTCTGTTTGAATGCAGCTTTTTCATTGGTTCTGGACATTCTTACCCAGTTTAGTTTTATGATCTTGAAGATATCAAATATATGTATTTTTTAAAAGTCCTTTTCTGTATTGCATGGTGGCTAACTTAACATAATAAATAAAAAAGCCCTTTTCATGAATCTCCTTGAAGATGAAACAGTCTTCAAGAGCATCAGAACAATAACTATAAATGACAACAGATTAAAAAAGGACATGGTTAAAGATCTGATGAGAGTTCATTTAATGCAGGTGCCAAAAATTCCAGTTATTTCTGTGACATGCAACATTTCAACAATTAGAATGTCACGTGATGACTTTATATGAGGACATATTAAAACTTCAGGAATTTCATGTATTTTCTGGAACGGTTATGGCATTTACCCATACAGTATAACCTAGGACTTAACATCGTTTGTTTGACAATGCTTCCCAAGTAACTTAGCATACCAATTAACCAGTCTAATTTGTCAGAAAAATTTAATTATTTAGAATTCAAATCTTGGGAAGTTTGTTAAAAACCTCAGAAAATTATGAAGTACATGCCTAAATAGGATGACAGATAAATATAAAATTCAGTATTATCTGTTTAACCAAGGTGGTGATAAGAGACACTGCGGAAGTTTATATGGTTGCTAACAAAGTTAGCTCCTTTAATATTGAGAAGGTTCAGTTTTCTTATGTAATCAAAGACCTGATGAAGACAAAACTTAGAAATTTTGGTTTTCTGGGCAGGTGAAGAAAAGAAAACAAACTTTGTTTACAATTTCTTATCAATGGCAGACCAGCAGTCCAAGAAAACTTAATCTTTTTAACAGAAAGAAAAGCAGAATTTCAATCTTATACTAGTGTGCTATTAAAACTCATTAATTCCTATATTAGTCCTGACCATACTTAAAATTTTTATCCAAAGACTTCCCTTCACAAACTTTCTACAACTTTCTTTTACATTCAGATTGTGTTTTAAGCCTACTCTCTCTTAAATAACCAGTCTCATTTTAGGACAAAATTACTTTCTTTTTTTCCCCTGAACAAAAGTGTATTCCTGTTCCTTATATCTTTCTTATCAAAAACACATCTTACTTTTCTTGCCTACAGTGTCGCTTACCTTATCATTTCTAGCAATCTCAGTCACATTTATCAGAATTTTAACTCTTAGAAACTTTAGTCTCTCTTGAAAACTAAGTAGTAACCAATTGTGAACTCTTATAGCACGGTTCTTTAGACTGGAAATTTATGAATACATTTTCAGACTTTCAGATTTTTAGAAACATGGTTGTTGTCTTTTTTTTTTTTTGCCAGAGTACAACCTGCAATAATAAAGCATAAAGCACGTTTAGCAATAGACCCAAGTATCCTCAGTTTCTCTGCCATAAGAAGCCAGAAACAGACAAACCTACATTCAGTAATCAATGCTTTTGTATTCTTATTTGGGAAAGACTTAGTTATCTACTGAATTTAATCCAATTTATCATTTAACTTTGGAAGACTTGGATGTTTCAGCTTAGAAAAATTTTGAAAACTTGGGGTGCCTGGGTGGCTCAGTCATTAAGTGTCTGCCTTCAGCTCAGGGCATGATCCTGGCATTCTGGGATTGAGCCCCATGTCAGGCTCCTCCTCTGGAGCCTGCTTCTTCCTCTCCCACTCCCCCTGCTTGTGTTCCCTCTCTCACTGGCTGGCTCCCTCTCTGTCAAATAAATAAATAAAATCTTTAAAAAAAAAAAAAAGATTTTGAAAACTATAAGCCTTATTCAGCCTACTTGTTCTTAGCAATTACTCATGAAAACTGTATGAGACAGGAAATTAACCATCATTTTAAGTCATCTCTTTGTCGACAAACTGTAATAGATACAACATGAATTTAATAAATACAGGTAGAACAAAGCTGATATCTGTATCTTACTGATACATGTTGATAACTCCAATAACATATCTGTTTTAATTAAACCAATAATTAGCCTTGAATTAGCCTTAATATTGAATATGTTTTACCTGTGTCCACTAAAAAATGCATCAATTTGTTCTCCATTGGGAATTTTTACGGTGGGGAAATCTGAAGTGGGTGGTTTAAGTCCAGGGGAGCCCCTGGATCTCTTCATGTTGATTTGTGTGGTGCTTCAATTTGAACCTCATAAGGA
Organism: Ailuropoda melanoleuca; assembly: GCF_002007445.2. Classification (NCBI taxonomy): domain Eukaryota; kingdom Metazoa; phylum Chordata; class Mammalia; order Carnivora; family Ursidae; genus Ailuropoda; species Ailuropoda melanoleuca. The sequence continues at coordinate 37,662,536 of NC_048228.1, read as the reverse complement.
GGAGCCTCGGCAGTTTGGGGGGGCTCTTTCTGCCTTGATAGCGAGGGTAGGAGAAGCAGGAGTCAGCGGCCCCTGCGGCGCTGAGGATGGTGTGGGAGCCAGCCACGTGAATCACTCCCATGGTGGTCGAGAAATCAGAGGAGGTGGAGGCAGAGGCCAAGAGTGCTGCCAGAAAGGCTGGAGGCAGATTCACAATTTGGATGAATATTCCTTTCTGTCTCTGGCCTCTCCCTCCTGCAAAACAGGTTTTTTTCTTTTTGTTTTCTTTCTGATTGCTTTTTAGCTCTCTGCACCATTTCTTTAAAATATGTCTAAATGGACTTTCTTTGGGACCAGAAGGAGTATCCCCCATCTTCCTAGGTAAAAGTTCAGAAAGAACATAGAAGAAACAAAACTATGACTAAATGAAGCCCAGAGAACCTCTGTTAGCATTTGTTCTCCAAAAGTTGGGGGCTTCACTGACAGAACCAAATGGCTTCCTAGACCAGCTAAGAAAGCAAAATTCCCTATTTGGAGACAACCTTATTGGAGGAAAAAAATCCAAGTGAGCCATTCAGTGGCTATCATTCCGCTGAGCTTAACATACATGGCAAGGTGGTGTTACAATAAAAATCACCTTTTGATCATGGATTTCTGGCTCTATTCCTTCCACTTACTGAGAATTCGGCCCAGTGGGCTATTTGGTGGGACAGAGATAGGATTTCCCATTATACACAAATTTAGCACAATACAACTTACACATACGCACCAAAACAGATCTGTTCCAAATTCCAAATAAACCTGCGGTTATCAAGTCCCTTTTAATTTCTCTCCAAAGCTGCACCTTCCTAATGGGAAAAGCATGGGCAACGAATCAAAAGCACACAGTGCTTCACAAAGGAGAACCTTGCATCAGTGTGTACTGGGATGGATTTACCTGGTCCAGAAGCTCATCAGCTGCAGCAAGAAGAGAAACTGGCAGTTAGCTGCAGTTGGGAATCAGCAGGGAGTTTCCCCAAGACAGAAACAGTCTCAGCAGCTGTAGGCTGGTTCCCTCTGGCGGAATTCCTCCCGAAGCCAACTAGCCCTGAGCAGCTAATCTGTGGTCATTCAGGGAACTAGGTCGGCAAACAAATGAGTAAACCCTGGCGTGCTGCTGCAGCCAACGACTTCATCCGCCTAACTACAGATGAGCCCTGGCACTGCCACAGCCAGCCGCTCTGCCTTGGGATTCCCAGGGGGAACTGGGTTCCGTGGGGGTGCTGGCTTACCAAAATTTGTTTCCAAAACCCAAGTTCAGCATCCTATCTGGAAGGCCAAAACTCAAGAGTGTTGATTGAAGAGGAATATGAACTTTATGTAGGAGGCTTTACATCTGGGGAGAAGGTGAACTCTTGTCCAAAGGCCAACTTTAAGGTTTCTCCCCGGCCTAGGGATTTTAAAAGGGGTTTAGGGCCATTAATCGGTAAAGGGGATTCAGTGGTCCGTAATATTCTTGATTATGTGCAGGTTTGATGGTGTCAGCTATAGCCATTATCTCAGTGCTTAGCAGTTGTGTAAGGAGTCAGGTTTCCTTTTTGTGATGTGCAGAAGCGATCTGTTCTTTCTAGGAAAAAATGCATAATCTATAGATACACAAAGAATGGTTAATTAATCATAAGGGCTAAGGGTATTTGCTAAAGTTTAAAGATGACTAAATTGGCCCAAGGGCCTGAAGCAGTTTCATAATACTCCTGTTTTTCACTTACTAATTTAAGTGACTGGATATCATTTTATCATATGGACATTTTAAACATTATTTTATGTTCCTTTTTTTTTTTTTAAGATTTTATTTATTTATGCGACAGAGACAGAGATAGAGACAGCCAGCGAGAGAGAGAACACAAGCAGGGCGAGTGGGAGAGAGAAGAAGCAGGCTCATAGCGGAGGAGCCTGATATGGGGCTCGATCCCATAACGCCAGGATCACGCCCTGAGCCGAAGGCAGATGCTTAACCGCCATGCCACCCAGGCGCCCCTATTTTATGTTCCTTTTTAATTCTTTTTTCCTTTTAAAGAACAACATTTTCATATGGAATAATTTCCTATTAAGGGGAGTTTTGAAAAATCAGAATTGTATATGGTTTTATCCTCCAGTCAGCAATGCTATTTCTAGAAATCTACCCTAAACATACACATTCACATATACCACACAGCATTTCCATAATACTGAGCCACCCAGGTGCCACAAGAAAAAAATATTTTAAAGTGATTTGGACCCATTCTCTTGTTGCATTGCCTTAGTTGGCTATAGCCTAAGGACCAAGAGAACTACAAAAAATGTAAAACTTGACTCAGTAGTAAAATTATATTACTACTATTGTAATAATTTCAGAGCTATTTTATGTATATCGTAAGATTCAACTATTTAAAGCAAACGTTATTAGTTACCCAAGGTATTGCAAGATGAGAGAAAATAAGTATAACTATGAAAATATAAGTTAAATAACCCTGTAATGTAATATTTAAATAGAAACTATCAACATGAACTCATAAATTACTATAGAATATTTTTACCTCTGCCTACTGAGAGTCTGAAGCAAGTCAGAAACATCTAACCTGAAACAATTCAAGCTTAAAGGCCTATCTTTCAATATATAGGAAACACAGGATTGGATGGGTATGTAAAACAACACTGAAGGTCAACTATCAGAAAAGTTCCAAATGTGCGGTATTCTGACACAACTGACATAGTAGCCTTAAAAAATAAAGTGTCATTAAAAACAGGGGGATTGTCTTAATTAAAGAGACTAAAGAGACATCATGACAAACTCAATTACTGAATCCACGTGGTAGCTATGCTATGCAGGTGTTAATGGTACTAGGTTTTCTAAATGCTTAGAAGTTTTTCCAGTAAGGCTAATCCAGTTTTAAAGATCTCAGTTAAGTTTCGGGGTACCTGGGTGGCTCATTTGGTTAAGCATCCAACTCTTGACCTCAGCTCAAGTCTTGATCTCAGGATTGTGAGTTCAAGCCCCACACTGGGCTCCATGCTGGGTATGGAGTCTACTTTAAAAAAATAAATAAATAAATAAATAAATAATAAAATAAAATACAAATTAGACTCGAGATTTAAAATGACATTACATTCAGATGTGAGGCATGCTCCAGCACTAAATCTTGGGCTGTGCAGTTGAGTAGTAACAACAGAAGCAGTAGTAGTAGTATTTAGTACTAGTGTTGAAGAGCATTTGAGGAAATTTGATTAGGGGTAACTATTACAAATGAAAACCTATTGACATAGAAAGTTAGAAGCCATTAACTGGGAAAAATAAGCAGAAAGTCCAATAACTTAAAAAACAGAATGTATGGTATGATTTCATTTTGGTTTAAAAAAATGAAAATGAATATACAGAAGTCGATGGCATCATCTCTGTTTGATAGGAATATGACATTTTATTTTCTTATTTCTACTTATCTTTTTTTGTCATATTTTGCAACAAACATATCTGCCTCTACAATAATTTGTAATTTCACTGTAGAAATATATTTTATTTAATAAGTTAATAATTTAATTTAATGTAAATAATTTTTTAAAACAAATTCTGCAGCACTGCTATAATGAATACAAAATTATGTTTGTACAATGTATTTAACTTCAAGTACTACCTCCATACAAAATAAAATAACTTGGAAATTTTTGAGGAACTGAAGTAGTAAGATACTTTGTTCATTTTTTTTTTTTAAAGATTTTATTTATTTATTTGACAGAGATAGAGACAGCCAGCGAGAGAGGGAACACAAGCAGGGGGAGTGGGAGAGGAAGAAGCAGGCTCATAGCAGAATAGCCTCATGTGGGGCTCGATCCCATAACGCCGGGATCACGCCCTGAGCAGAAGGCAGATGCTTAACCGCTGTGCCACCCAGGTGCCCCAAGATACTTTGTTCTTAAATATAATTATTAAAAAAATTAAATATTGGAGGAGTTTTTTTTTTCCAAAGTTGACAGTATATTGAATTCATCATATTTTAAAGCCTAAGATGATTAATCTATTTTGTAAATGATTGTCTTAATTTACAATATCTCCAGAGTGGTTAATTGTAAAAAAAGAATTGTATCTTACAAGTTTTTATTCTTCTTATGGTGTAGTCATGGGGAAATATTTATCCCTATTAATTGAGGTTTCGTATTTCCTTGCAGTCCTCTCCATGTTCCAGTCACAAAAAATGACAGAGAAGTACTGGGGCTTTTTGTCCTCACCACATGATGAGGACAACAATATTGTAAACAATTATGGCAAGAGAAATGTTAGTATCATATATTTTGGCAACATTTGTATCTCTGGATATATTCAACCTATGAAAATATTTTTCCCTTCATTTTACTAACTTTTTTAGAATATTGAAAGGTAGATCTGGGTTAGAATTTTATTAAAAATATGAATGTTAGGCTTAAAATACACTGGAAAACAGAATTCCAGGTTTATAAAATACAAAAATATGAGTGTATTCCCTGTCTTTTCACATTCATTCAATTAGCATTTGGGGAATAAGTACTGAAATGTTTGTTAGTCTTAAGTCTAGTCTTAGACTTTTTGTTGTTAGTCTTAAGTCTAGTCTTAGACTTTTTTTTTTTTTTTAATGTTTGGTTGGCAGATACATATCTGCCTGTGTTCGACATGTACTTAGAGTCCTGTACTTAAGAGTTCTGTGGTTCCTTTCATCTCAGGTTACTTCACCCTTTTTCATTTATACTGTTATTTAAAAAAAATAAAAAGCGGTATCCCAGGCACTGAGATTGTAGCCGTGAACAGGAGGTAGACAAATGTTAAAAAACAAAATTCAGTAGAGGGGCGTCTGGGTGGCGCAGTCCTTAAGCATCTGGCTTCGGCTCAGGGCGTGATCCCAGCGTTCTGGGATCGAGCCCCACATCAGGCTCCTCCGCTGGAGCCTGCTTCTTCCTCTCCCACTCACCCTGCTTGTGTTCCCTCTCTTGCTGGATGTCTCTGTCAAATAAATAAATAAAATCTTTAAAAAAAATTCAGTAGAGTAAATATGAATATCTAATTGGCTTTATTCAGTGATTCATTAATCAGCAGTAGCCCATGTACCAAAGGGAATGGAATTCTGAAGAGCTGTATGAATAGAGGTTTTTATAGGCTGAACGGGAAGTGGTGGACAAGGAAGTTTTAGCTAAGGAAAAGGAAGAATGTATTGGGCAAGGTCACCTTTCTTTGGGGGAAAGGCAGGGGGTCTTGTCTTGCAGACTACCTCACTAATGCAGATCAGGATATTCCAGAATAATCTGTTGAAAATTCCACTCTTGGGAGAGGCTAAAGCTGAAATTAGGTTAGCTATTAAGTTCTAGTGGAACTTGGAAGAGTGACTCCATTTGGGGGCCTGTTGTTAAATTTCTTCATAAACCTCATATTCTAGTGATGAAGATAGACTGTACATTATAAATTATAGAAATAAGAGAATTTCACATAGTGATAAGGATCATGATGTAAATAAGCGAGAAGGCAAGATTAAGAGGTGAATCAGGTGAAGAGGAGAGTTTATGTATGGAAAAGACTCATCAGGGAAGACCTTTCTTTCTGAGTGTGTTGTCTTTGAGCCATAATCTGAGTGAAGGTCAGTTGTTCACAAAACTGACATGGGGGAAATCTGAATTTGGAAAATAGTCCCCTTCCAGCACTGCTTGCTGCTCTGAGACTTCCTCAGTTCGGTTTTCACCTTGTCTTCCTACAAGCTCTACACATTCTAGTCTATATAGCATCACAAATAAATCTGCAAAACAAACAAAAACCACACATACACTCCTTACATTGCGTTTTATTTCTACTTTAAAACGCTCTCTTAATGATTGACTAAGGCTTAAAAGATAAAATTCCCTTTCTTCAAGCCAGCACTCAAAGCTGCTGAAATTATACTCTTCCCTGTTTATGTTGCAAACATAAACATTTTATTCCACTTAAACTGTGCCAACGCAGATTTCTATTTCTTGTCTCTGTTGTTTAGACTTTTATTTTTAACCATTTTATCTGGAATACCTCTTCCCCTGTAATGTATCTTTCTTTTCTAGCCTTGCTACAATTTCATACCCTTTATTTGACTACCCAAACTGAGGGTTGATGGGGCTTTGGAATATAGGCGAGGTTTGGTGGGGTGAGGGCCAGAGCCAACGACCAAGAAAAAATTCTTGAGTTCTTTGGTGCAAAATGGTGGTTTATGAAAACAAGGGGACAGTACCCATGGGCAGAAAGAGCTGCTGCACAGAAGTCTTGAGGAGGGGTGATTATGTACTCCAGAGTTGGGTGAGTAAGGAAAAGGGAGGTTTCAAAAGAACTTTCATATGCTAAAGAGGACCTACCTACAAGATACCTGAGGCTTTGCCATTGTCAAGTTAAGGTTGTTTTCCCCTCTAGCAAGGCATTCACATTTAGTTGGGAGATTCCTGGCAGAAAGTCACACATGTCCCACCCAGGAGTCGGTGTGGGGGGGGGGGAGGGATGTTGCAGGGGATCAGTTTATGCTTTGTCTTCAGCTGGTCTTCTGCTCCCTCGTCAGGGGTGATTTCTCTTTCCCTAGAATTATGTCAGCAGTTATCAGTCCTGTATAACTTACTATCTTGTAGTTGTTAGTTAATACAAATTCTCATCAGTTTTATATATTGACATATAACCTATCTTGACATATAACCTATCTTATCATATGTCAGTCTTGTAGTATGGCTTATCTTTTTTATATTCATTTATATCCAACTAAATTCTACATTCCTTAGGGGCAGGTGTATTCTATGCTTCTTGGATTCTGTATTTCTTTTCATACATATTGTCTGCACAGTAGTTTCTTTTTTTTTCTTTTTTGAAGGTGAAAGATTTTGAAAAGTTTTACTTCCTATCGCTTAAAACTATAATAAAGTATAGAGGTTAAAAAAATAATTGCTGCATATGAAATTGTTGGAGTTCTGTGTTTAGGACTTTGGGTGGTGACTATGCTTTAGAAATACAGCAGGAGAAACATGTGAGATTCACCTATTACTTAATTACCTACTTTGCTTTAAGTCATTTTACTTGAGAAATACATAAAAGGAAAGTTGTGTAAAACTTTTCTTTTTTTTTTTTTTTTACTCACGAAACCAAAGGAAATCATAAAATTTTGCTGACTAATCTTCCCTCTTTTACCTTGTGTAAAACATCTTTAACTGGAAGTTGGAAACCTGTAAGCGTTACTAATAATGAAATAGGAATTTGACTTAGAAAATCACCAATAAAAGTTGTCAGTGTGTTTTAAGTGTTTATATGTCTTAAATCTTCATACGAAATAAAATTTCATTTCATTTCATTAATTTGATGTCATTCATTTATTTACTTTTGTTTTCTTCTTTTCAAGGCCCTGTGGAATCCTACATGCACTGAAGGTTTATTTAAACCAGTACATATTTCAACCTAGGTGAAATCATTTGACCATAAGCAACGTATAACCAATCTGTGACATGTTAAATATTAAATAAAATCAACTTTCCATCATTCCTATGTTAGCTATTTCTCAGAGTATGTAATACAGAAATGTTTCTATTCCAAATATTTCATACTTGCTGCATTTGTACACAGTTGCATAAAAAAACTGATAGATGAAGATTGAACTCACATATTCCTACCTTATTCTTACTGTATTTTGACAACAAAAAAGACTTATTTAAAAATCATCTCTATATACAAGATATTTCTCAATGTAACATTCCACTTGGCAATGCACATTTTTTGTTCAACCTTGTCATCCACATTCTTTGTCTCTGTGGTAATAGCCTTCATTTAATTTCACCACATACTCTATGCACATTAGGTAAGTTTGAAGACAGTACTAATTTCTCCAATCTGAGGACAGTTCCTACTGAAGAGCTAAATTATCTCTCTTTCTCTTGTACTGAAATCAAAAGATGTAAGCAGTATGTCTTCAAATGAAATGAATAACAAAGAGTCTTATTCCAGCTACAGAAAGTTAAAAACCTCTATTTATATCTCTAAACATGTAAAAGGAAGTTTATTGGATACTGACTGACCTCCCATTAAGGGAAGTTTCTTGAATGCGTCATGAAAGAACACTTGTCTCCTGGACTTGGCATCGCTGCCTGATATCTGCACATCCCTGTTTATTGCCTTTCTCTAATAGCTCACTTTAATTATTAAATGGCCAGGTGGCAACAAGACACTCTTGAATGTTGTAGTTTATTGCAAGGGTAAGTGACACAGCCCAGAAGTTGTTCAGTGCTGTGGGCAGGGTGCAAGGGCAACAGAAGAGTCACAGAGCTAAGGAGAAGAAAGCAGGTTTTACGGAAGTTCTCTATATTTTGCAAAGAGGCAATGAAATAATTGTAATTGTAATAATATTCATATATATGTTATAAAAATCTTAAATTATTCAAGTCATGTAATATACTATGAATGATCAAATGCTGGGTTTAAACCATGGTGTTAAAATAAAATTATAAATGTATTTATTTACATGAAAACATTGTATGTGTCCTTGTTGACTTTGCCCCTTAATGCATCCTTTTTATAACCTAAGATAAAAAAAAAAAAACTTTTTTGTTTCTCTAACAGTTTTCTATAGTTTGTTTTGTAATCCTGTTCTTATCTCTTCCTTTTTATGGTCTTATTTTATATTTGAAATCTTTAAATGTAGATAAGGTAAGAAACTCCATCACCTACAATAATGCACTCACCTGGTAAAGATTTTTATCAACGTGAATGGTCAATATCATTTTAAAGAAGAAGAAAGAATTTAATTAACAATATTTTGACTAAGATGCAAAGAAAAAAAATTGTATTATTAACTAGATTAAGTCAATAAAGAAAGGTACTTTTTTCCTTAAAAAAAATGTAGCAGAAACTGTCAATACAGAAAAAAAAAAAAAAACCCACTTACCTCAAATGGTACAATTTCAAGATTGTTTTTTAACATCAGTGAGGCGTTTCAGTGCTGCTTCCTTGGAAACTATTCTCTCTCACTCTCTTTTTTTTTTTTTTTTTAATGGAACTCGGGCAGAATATATATCAATGAAAATGTTTACTGGTTAATAATTTTACTTTCATGAGGAAATGTATTCAGACTTTCTCACATGTTAATTATATTATTTGACCATTTAACTATTAAAATATATTTATTTGATTACACTGAAAGTAAATTAAAAAAAATTGAGGTATTGTCATTGTTTTTAGAAAAGTGTGCAAGAACCATTGTAATTACTGTACCGTATTCCAGGGTGTTACAAAGCAAGGCTGGTAGTTGACAGTAGGCATCTGAGTACATCTGATAGTTGTGAATAAGGCAACTTCAGTGTTTATTGCTGAAAGGAAGCATTATGTTTCCCTGTATGTTTCTCTGAAATACTCTAACAGTCACTAACTCAAAATAAGAGAATATTTATTTTCCTAATAAGGAAAGTGGGATTTGAAGAGGCTAAGTGCCTTTCTCAAGTTCATGTAACTTCTATAACAATATCAAAGTCCTAGATTGTGCTCAGCATTCCACTTCAAAGTCAGGATTTTGTTTTATTTTTCTGATTTCAGAATACTGATTACATAACGGCAAAGCTCAATACAAATTATAATCTGGATTGTACACATATATAGATAATTGTATGTTGTGTATATATTACACGTGATTAAAGACTGAATTTCTCTGAAATCTGCATTATGGACTAGGGATAATTGTGATGATAAAACTTTATTGTGTGAATACCTGATTCTCTAAGATATATAACCTATGAGCCAAAGAAATAATTTTATGATAGAGTTATTTGTACAAATACAGAGAAGTGCTTGGAAGGGAAACTATGGCCACTTTTCCTAGATATTTTAATGATTATTAACTCATGTTATCTATAGTTGGAATCATGAAAATTTAATTCGTCATGCCCTGTAATATATGCATGTTAAATGTTTTTATTTATTCATATTGAAAAATATAGGCAGCTTATTCCCAGTTAGATTTTTGACATACAGCTGTGCTTTTATTTTTTAAATGAAGAGCCTAAAATAAGTTTATGTTATGATACACATAAGATTTTGTTATAACTCACATAACTTCCTTGCTGAAGTTTTTGAAATGGTGTCATTTTTCATAATTTCCTAAATTTGATATTGTTTTAAATGGCTGTTTACTTAGAAAACAAAATATACTTTCTTCTGTATTTAACTTGCTGTTAGAGGTGGGAATGTCCAAATTTAACAAAAAGATGCTTGTAATGTTGCTGTATTTTGTGCCTATTTGTCCTTACAAGAAATCCAAATATAGTTCGTGCTATCGTAACATATATTTTTTTCCTTGAAATATAGTCGATACACAATGTTACATTAGTTTCAGGTGTACAACTTTGTGTTTCAGCAACTGTATGTGTTACGCTATGCTCACCCCAATTTTAGCTACCGTCTGTCACCATGCAATGCTATTAAGATACCATTGACTATTCCTTATTCCAGTGACATATTCATTCCAAAACTGAAAGACTATATCTCCCACTGCCCTTCACCCATTTTGTCCTTCCCCCACCCCCCTCCCCTCCAGTAACTATCAGTTCTCTGTATTTATGGGTCTGTTTCTGCTTTTTGTTTGTGTATTCATTCGTTTTGTTTTTTAGAGTCCACATTTAAGTGGAATTATATAGTATTTGACTTTGTCTGACCTATTTCATTTACCAGATCTATCCATGTTGTCACAAATAGCAAGATCCATTCTTTTTTATGGCTGAGTAATATATTCCTGTGTGTGTGTGTGTGTATGTGTGTGTGTGTAGCACATCTTCTTTCCCCGTGCATCTATTGATGGACACCGGGTTTCTTCTGTATCTTGGCTATTCGTAAACAATGCTGCAGTAAACATAGGGGTGCATATATCTTTTTGAATTAATGTTTTTGTTTTCTTTGGGTAAGTACCCAGTAGTGGAATTACTGGATCATAAGGTATTTCTATTTTTAATTTATTTTATTTTATTTTCATTTCAGCATGGTTAACATACTGTTATAGTAGTTTCAGGTATAAACTTCTGTTTTTAATTTTTTGAGGAACCTCCATACTGTTTCCCACAGTGGCTGTACCAAGTTACATTCCCATCAACAGTGCAAGAGAGTTCCTCTCCCTCCACATCCTCACCAGCACTTGCTATTTCTTGTCTTTTTGATATAGCCATTCTGGCAGATATGAGACAGTATCTCAGTGTGGTTTTGATTTGCATTTCCATGATGATTAATGATGTTAGGCATTTTTTCATGTGTCTGCTGACCATCTGTGTGTTTCCTTTGGAAAAATGTCCAGTCCTCTGACTATTTTTAATTGGATTATTTGTGGTTTTTTTGGTGTTCAATAGTTTAAGTTCTTTATATAGTGTGGATATTAACCTCTTATTGGATATATAATTTATGAAAATCTTCTACCATTGAGGAGGTCACCTTTTGATTTTGTTGATGGTTTCTTTTGCTGGGCAAAAGCTTTTTATTTTGATGTAGTTCCAATAGTTCATTTTTCCTTTTGTTTCTCTTACTTGAGGAAACATATCCAGAAAAAATGTTTGAATGTCTGATGTCCAGGAAATGATTGCCTATGTTTCTTCCAGGAGTTATATGTTTTCACATCTCACATTTAGGTCTTTAATCCATTTTGAGTTTATTTATTTTAAGATTTTATTTTTGAATAATATGCACATCCAACATGGAGCTCTAACTCACAACCCTGAGATAAAGAGCTGCATGCTCCACCGACTGAGCTAGCCATGCAACCCCATTTTGAGTTTATTGTTGTGTGTGGTGTAAGAAAGTGGTCCAGTTTCTTCATTTGCATATAGCTGTCCAGTTTTTTCAGCATAATTTATTGAAGAGACTATCTTTTTCCCATTGTACGTTCTTGCCTCCTTTGTTGTAAACTAATTGACCATCTAAGTATGGTTTTATTTCTGGGCTCTCCATTCTGTTCTGTTGATTAATGTGTTTGTTTTTTGCCAGCACTATACTGTTTTGATTATTACAACTGTGTAGTATATCTAAAAGTCTGGAATTGTGATATCGCCAGTTTTGTTCTTTTTCAGGATTGCTTTGGTTATTCAAGGTCTTTTGTGGTTTCATACAAATATTAGGATTATTAAAATGCTGTTGGTATTTGATTACATTGAACTGTAAGATTGCTTTGGTTAGTATGAACATCCTAACAATATCAGTTCTTCCAATCCATGAGAATGGTATATCTTTTCATTTTGTTTTTATGTGATCTTCAGTTGTTTTCATTAGTATTTTGTAATTTTCAGAGTATAGGTCTTTCATCTCCTTGGTTGGGTTTATTCTAGGTATTTTATTCTCTTTGCTGCAATTCTAAATGGAATTGTTTTCTTAATTTCTCTTTTACTTTGTTAGTATATAGAAACGGAGCTGATTTCTGTGTATTTATTTTGTGTCCTGCAACTTTACTGATTTCATTTATTATTTCTAGTAGATTTTTTGTGTAGTCTTTAGAGTTTTGTATGTATAGTATCATGTCATCTGCAACATGTGACAGTTCAACTTTTCCTTTACCAATGTGGATGCCTTTTAGTTCTTTTGGTTGTCTGACTGTTGTGGCTAGGACTTCTAATACTATGTGAATAAAAATGGTAAGAGTGAACATCCTTGTCTTGTTTCTGATCATAGAGGAAAAAATTTCAGCTTCTTACCATTGAGTATGAGATTAACTGTGTGTTTTTTTACATATGGCTTTCATTATGTTGACGTGTGTTCCCTCTAAATCCATTTTGTTGAGAGTTTTTAATCATGAATGGATGTTGAGTTTTGTCTAATGCTTTTTTCTGCATCTACTGAGATGATATGATTTTTATCCTTCATTTTGGTGATGTGGTAAATCACGTTAATTGTTATGCAAATATTGAATTATCCTTGCATCCCTGGAATAAATCCTATTTGATCATGGTGAATGAATTTTTTAATGTATTTCTTAAAAAAGATTTTATTTATTTATTTGACAGAGAGACAGCCAGTGAGAGAACAAGGGGAGTGGGAGAGGAAGAAGTAGGCTCCCAGGGGAGGAGCCTGATGCAGGGCTCCATCCCATAACTCCGGGATCACGCCCTAAACCGAAGGCAGATGCTTAATGACTGAGCCACCCAGGCGCCCCTTAATATACTGTTGAATGTGATTTGCCAATATTTTGTTGAGGATTTTGTATCTGTGTTCATTACAGCTATTGGCCTATAGTAATTTATATATATATGTTATATATATATATATATATATAATTTTTTTTCGTGTCTTTGTCTGGTTTGGTATGAGGGTAATGCTGACCTCATAGAATATATTTGGAATCTTTCCTTCTACTTTTTTGGAATAGTTTGAGGAGAAATAGTTATTGACTGTTCTTTAAATGTTTGGTAGAATTCACCTGCGAACACATCTGAAAAGAATGTGTATTCTGCTTTTTATACATGTTTGTTAAGTCCATCTGGTCTAATGTATCACTCAGAGACACTGTTTCCTTATTGATTTTCTGTCTGGATTATATATGCATTGATGTAAGTCAGGTGTTAATGCCCTATGTATAGTTGTCCCTTGTGAAGATGATGTATGCCAGGGTGGCTTTGGCTAACTGGCCAGAGTTGTGATTGGGCTGGGCTGGTGTCCCAAGGTACTCTATGCTGGGGTTCCCCTGTTTTCATGGCCACAGCTGAAGTGGGCATAAGATAGGGCAGTCTCTGGGATCTTGGTGTAGAGGATACCCTGGCAGGACAGCCAAAGCTGAAGTAAGCATGATCCAGAATCCATGCATTGGGAGCCTGGTGGGATAACTGAAGCAGAAGTATTTGCAAGCTGGGGTATCCAAGGGTGCTCAGCGCAGGGGAAACATTGGTGAGGCATCTGGAGCCACAGTAGGTGTGAACCAGGAGGTCCTGGAGCACTCCATGCTGGAGGGCCCTAGCAAGCTGTCTGGATCTAAAGTGGTGCAGACCTGGACTGGTTCAGAGTGCTCTGCAACTGTGTCACCTTTGTGTGATGGCTGGAGTTGTAGTGAGTGCTGAAAAGGGGTGTCCCTGTGTCTGCCACACTGGGGCTGCCTTGGTGGGACTGCTGGGGCTGGTGTGCTCCAGGGGCCCAGGGCTCACGGAGGTGGTAGGCCAGCTAGAGTGCCCAGGCCATACTAGGGGCCTGGGTCTTGCTAGGTGGCAGCTGAGTATGGTGCCTGGACCTGCTCCCATCTGCACGATGAAGCTATAGGAGGAATGTAAACCCATAATGTTCCAGCAGTTCCCCCTCTATTTGGTAAAGTTCCAGGGCTGCATATTCTATATATTAGTTGCTTTTCTACAATATGGCCTTTTTTTCTGTGCCCCAGGGCAGACAAATCTGTTCCAGTCCCCTCAGTAATATCCCTCCTCACAACATTTCAGAGGGTTGAAGGTAGGAGTTTCCTTACTTACCATGTCTTTGTCTCTCCTGCCATTCTCTGTGTGGTCTTTTGTGCAGAAGCTTCAGTCAGCCCTCACTTCTTCAGGAGGAATTGCTCTATAAATAGGTGTAGACTTGGTGTGTCTGTGGGAAAAGTACATTCAGGGCCTTCCTGTATTGGCATCTTATACCTCTTAACATCTTATGTATGATTACTATTTCTAAAAATAATCTGTCTTGGTGCTTTTTTTGGTAACAGTAATTACCATTATGATACACTGGCAACTTAAAAAAAAAAACTATAGCAAACTAACTCATATTTTCAAACATAGGAAAATTCATTTGCTATGGTTGGAACAATGATCGATTGACATATTCCTCCGTCAAAAAGAGCTATTATTTTTTATATTAATAAACAATAGGAACTGTTAGAATGTTCTGTGCCTTCCATGATGATGTCCGTTACTTATCTGAATTTGTGTAATACATTTATAACATGAATTGCACTGGAAAAGAGTAGGATAGGCTGTAAAATAAGAGGAAAAGACCAAGGTGTAAGCACCTTCCTTATTTTTTACCTCCAACCAAACATCCTATCTTTGGATATTCTCTTCTATTTTGTGAGCACTTTTCTCTGCTTGCCGGTTTTCCTCTGAGTGGTATATGTTGTTACACATACAGGAAGTTGATGAACAAGGAGCTCAAAGGATGAAGTATTTTCTGGTGACTGCTTCTAGTGTCTGAAAGATATTCATTGAATGTTTATTTTATAAACATCATGGTTCAGTTATGCCCACACGCATATATGAAATGGGGAACACCTTATTTTAAAGTTATCTTTTTAAAAAAGGAACTTGATAAGCTGAAGGCAATTAGTAGGTTGCATAAGCATGCCTCAGGAAGAAGGGAAGAGCTTCCTGAGTCCTGGGGACATCAGTGATGAATGAATGCTAAGGGGATTCTGAAGGAAGAAAGCAATTACTGCAGGGAAAGTAAAATCATTGTAAAATCTTTTCTCTAAGATTTCTTTAAGTTTTCATTTTATTTATTTATTTATTTATTTATTTATTTATTTATTTATTTAGATAAGACTCAGGGGATGAAAGAAATAACCTGTCCCCCCATAAGGAAAAATAGCCAATAACGTAAGCTTTGATAAACAGTCTGGAAGATTTGTGTACTAATAAATTTTGAATATAGTGATAATTGAGAGAAAATAAATGTCATGTCAAGTTCTACTCAAGTTCTTCATGAAAGTTTCTTCTTCATAGGGCTGGCAAGATTTCTGACCCGAAAAGAGATTTATTTCTACTTTTTTCCACTAAGAATAGCAGAGTAAACTTGAAAGAACAAGTAACTTCACTTAGCAATAAATTTTCTACACAAATTTTAATTTTCATTGCCTCATGGTTTGTATGTTTTAAGAAGTTATTGTGTCTTTGTAGATTTAGGGTTCAATTATATTTTGATACAGTTTTTATACAATTTTATGATTTATGTTGTTTGAGATCTCTATCATCTGACTGCCATTTGTTTGTAGCCACATGAATGTTAAGAATAGGACCCTGAAAATTAATGACGAGTCTCTTGTAAACTACCCCATACATTTCAGTAGTGCAAATACAACACAAGTAAACATTTATATATATGTAAACAAATACTAAATATTGTTTTCCTAACACTTTGTTATCAGAATGTAAGCTTTAGAAACCCCAGAAAACTTTTTTTTATTAATTTTATATAAAAAATAAAAATCATCAGTAGAATGTCATGTGGATTTTATACATTAGAAACTTATCATAGGTTTTTTAATAAAAAAAGAATATTTGATATCTGATAAGCTAACACAAAGGATCAGATTCTCCAGTTAGACTCACACAAATCATAGATCTTACCCAATATCAGGCTTTACTAATAATTTCAAAGGTTTTGGCAATCAAGTGCAGATGAAAGAGGGACAGTCTGGGATACTGAGGGCAGCTCTTCAAACTCTTTCACCCTGAACTGAACACCTACTCTCTAGTCCAGAATAGTAGATCAGATATCCAAGTGAGGTTTTGTGGAGTTACTTACACAGCAGAAAGAATGTTTCATCATGAAACTTCTCCATTTTATATTCCAACAATGACATTTTTCAAAGAAGCCCGTGTTCGTAAATCCATAGATTTTTAAGTTTATTTTTCAAATCAATCCTTAATCAGGGACATCCATTAAAATTTCCATAGTTAAGGGCCCTCCTCCTAGCAAGTATTATTAGTTTATTTTCTTAGATATCTAGTTTTTATTTCCATAAGATCAAACAGAGTTACCTCTCCTCTTCTCCTTCCCTGGAGAATATTCGGTTGCTTTAATTACTCCTCCTCACCTGTTCCATTTCCACCATTTACTGAGAAGGATACTCTATTGGAATGGAATGGCAAACCCAGTCTCCTGGATTTTTCATTTCTCTTTAATTGTTTAAAAAAAAAAAAAAAGCCTTTTAAGAAAAAGTTTGCCTGACTGAGATTGCAATTATTTTTGTTTTTTCTTCAGTGTTTTGGCTGTTCCAAAACACAGTTTGAGGCAAGAGATAGAAAATTGCTTTGCTTTTCTTGGAGGTTATCTTTTTGTTTCCTTTTATTTTTCACTTAAGGCAAACTTTCAGGAATCGCACTTTTTGAAAATCAAGAATTTCATGATTGGAGGAAAAAAGTAAAATTCCTTTAAAAAGATAACATTGTGTGTCAGTTATACTGAAACAAAAAAACAAAACCGAAAATAACTTTGAAAAAAATTCTCTGAATGTATGCTCTAATATACTATAACATATAAGAGAAGGGCTAGTTATTTAGCTCTTATAATTTTGAAATTATAAATATTTACTTGTTTTATTCTTTGGTTCCATTTGCTATTTATACAAAATTACTCATACTGGGGGTGCCTGGATGGCTCAGTCAGTGAAGCATCTGCCTTCAGCTCAGGTCATTATCCCAGAATCCAGGGATCGAGGCCCACATCTGGCTCCCTGCTCAGCAGAGAGCCTGCCTCTCACCCTGCTCATGCTCTCTCTCTCCCTCTCTTTCTCTCAAATAAATACATAAAATCTTTAAAAAAAAAAATTACTCATACTAGAGCAATGATTACAATAGAGTGTATGCTTTCTTTGTTTTCTTCTTCTAGTTACACTATATATATATATAGTTTATTACATATTTTACTGAATATAAAATACCTGGTCTTAAGATGTTTTGGATGTAGGGGCGCCTGGGTGGCACAGCGGTTAAGCGTGTGCCTTCGGCTCAGGGCGTGATCCCGGCATTCTGGGATCGAGCCCCACATCAGCTCCTCTGCTATGAGCCTGCTTCTTCCTCTCCCATTCCCCCTGCTTGTGTTCCCTCTCTCGCTGGCTGTCTCTATCTCTGTCAAGTAAATAAATAAAATCTTTTAAAAAAAAAGATATTTTGGATGTAGGTTTATTTCTGTAAAATGTCTATTTTTTATACTTCATTTCCTCCACTTAATGTGTATCAAAAGTACTGTAGAAAAATTCCCATAAGAGAAAACACATATAAGAAAAACTGAATCTGACATTTGCAGCATGATTTGTATGTTCTCCTGCTGTTTCACAAACAGACTGTGTAATTTCTACCCTCAAGTCTCGGTGCCTTTACTCACATCAGTCCCTTAACCATTGGAGCTATTTCTTCTCTCTTGCTTGTTCATATGAAGAGGAAAACAAGTTCCATATTCCCCATTCCACCCCAACATATTACCTGACTTCTTTAGGCATATTGAGCTCTATCTTCTTTAAAGCACTCTGTAGTTCAATAATGGCTAACATTTTTGGCTCTTACTATATGTCAAGGGCTGTTCTAAAGGCTTTACATATTTTAAATATTTTAAGCTTCACAAAAGTCTTTGAGCTAGCTACTCTTATACCCTTTTGCAAGAATGAAAACTGAAATATAGGGAAATTAAATGACTTGCCCAAATCACACTACCTAGAAAGCTGCTAGGCTGCATTTAAGCATAGGTTCTCTGGACCCAGAGCCCATGCTGTAAAGTACACTTCTCTGCAGACTTGTAGATGATTCATGGAACACTTGAACTTATCTGTGGGTATTTCATGTGTGCTACTCTTATCACCCCAACCATGGTATTAGCTCTTTAAAATTAAGAACATATCTTATAGGATTTATCAATTGTCTTTAAAGATGATGAGGGGGTGGGGAGTGGTTAGAGGTAATATAATTCAACCTCCTTGCTTTACAGATTTACTGAAGTAACTTAACAGAAAATGGATTCAAAAAGTTTACTTATCCAGAATCAGGACAGAAAATTTATTGGAGAATAGACTGAAGTGCTATTTTGGGTTTTTTGTTTTGTTTTGTTTTGTGTTGTTTTACAGAGCAAAGACAGGCCAGCCTACATTCAGAATTGAAATATAAATCCTCATGGACCTAAGACAGGATACTAAAGAGAGTTGTATTCATGTTCTTTGTTCTGTAAGGTTGAACAAGTAATTAGACTTTTGAGAGCTGGATGTCAGTATGCTTTAACACAGTGATTTTCGAGTAACAAAAGTGTTAGAAAACCGTATATAGGGATTGACAAGCTGAAGGGGGCAAAGCTGCCTCCCAACTGCAGTATTAGTCTTCAGAATCTTAGTCCACAACACTTTCTATTACTCATGCCATGTCTACATCTGCTACTCTCACTGGAAACGTGCTGGTACACTCATGAGAGGGGAAAAGAAATATTTTCCAAATGATGAGAGTTAATAATATTGGTATCTCTGCTCTCACATTATATTCACTCTTTATCAAAATTAGAAAAAAATAGGGGCATCTGGGTGGCTCAGTCTTTTAAGCATCTGTCTTCAGCTTGAGTCATGATCCCGGTTCCTGGGATCAAGCTGGAGTTGGGCTCCTTGCTCAGTGCGGAGTCTGTTTCTCCCTCTGCCGCTCCTCCCTGCTCATTCTCTCTCTCTCTCTCACTGTCAAATATTATTATAAATCAAATATGCTGTTTAGTAGGGAGATAGCATGTACTCATCATTCTGGAGTATGATGGTTCTAAAAACAACAATAGAACTACTAAAATTCTAATAAGGTAGAGTTTGCATTTGATTTTTACAGTTATAATTATGAATAATCATGGTATTACAATCATAAGCAAATGCAAAGTACCATAGTTCTTCTAGGTGGAAAGAATAATGGCTGATATTTATTAGGTGCTACTGCATGCTAAGTAAACTTTTAAATGCTATGTGTGTGTTGACTCATGTAATCTTAAACAAAAACAAGATTGATTCTATCATTATTCTCATTTTACAGAGGAGGAAATTAAGGCACAGCAAGTTGACATAAAATTCCCACATGGATATCAAATACATGGTGACAAATCTGGGATATGAAACCAAGCAGTCTTGATTCCAGAATTTACACCCTTAATCACTACAGTGTATGGTCCCCCAAATAGAGTGAAATAGACTGAATCTGTGGTTATGCTGAACAACAGTTCCCAGATTTTAGTGACTTCAACCTCATTTATTGATGGGTTGATTGCTTGCTTATGCTCTACACCTGTTGCTGGCCAGCAGGTACCTGCCTGCCGTCCCTGTAACACTCAGGTTGATGGAATAATCTTTATCTTTTTAGGTTATGTTGTAGCCTTTGAGGGAAAGAGAGTAAGTCACAAATTTCACATTAGATCTTAAATTGCCATTCAGAAGTGGCACATAACACTTGTCACATTTTATTGGTCCAAACAAAATGAGTCACATGGTCATAGGTAGGGGGGCGTCAAGGGCCCACCAACCATGTGCCCAGAAGTGGGAAAACCACAAAAAACTGGCATACAGCATCGGTGCCTGTATTTTTTTCAGAATTAATCTGCTTTTAATTAAAACATAAAAGTTGTTATTTGGTAAATATGCTGACATAAAAATTCTTTGATTCCATCGGTTTTTGGGAAAAACCTAATTTAAAAGTTTGTAAGCCTGTAAGTGAATACCTTCTCTTTAAAATGCCATGTATACATAATGCTATCTCAGTTTTTAACATACAATATAAACATATTACTTACACCATATTCTTCATATATGTTTCAGTCATTGCACTAGTTTTTCAAACATTTCTATTTTTATAAAAATATTTCTGCTTATAATCAACAGTCTACTGAGTTGCCCAGGATTTGCTGATGTTATCTGTCTTATTTCAGCTTATTTTAACTTTTTTTAAAGATATTTATCTTACCCATATCTATACCCATATCTATAATAGAGGTTTTATTTAAGGCTATTTGACAATATATTTCTAAGTATTATTGTACCTGTCAGAAAAATTAATGGTGACAGTGTTATTCTAACAACATTTTTTAGCCATTTACCTCCTTACAACCTTATCATTAAGCACGTTTTTCTTCTGTAAATATCTCTAGAGATTTTAAGTGACAAGTATAACATTTTAAATGTGTGAACAAAATGGCTTTCTTGTTCCCAAACAATATGTTATGTTTGATCCAGAAATAGATAATTTGCTCCAACCAAAACAAATAGATTTCATGTAAATTTTTTCCCTTCTAATTTAATGTTAAAGCCTTCCCATATTACCTCCTAAATCATGTATTATATTTTCAGCCTTTATGATATAAACATGTGGTCACATTTAATTCCCACAGTACACAATTTACATTTTTTTATTCAATGATAAAATTGTCTATTGGAATTTTAATTTGTAAGCTAATCAGACTTCATCTTTCTAAATGTTTTTTTTTAATCGAGTATAAAGTGACATCCTTAGCATTATTTTCTTCCATTCCATTATTAATTTGCTGTTTCTATACTAATTGATTCAAATTATTTGCCTTATAAGTAAAACAAATAGGTCAACATTCATTACATCAGTATGATAGCATTACCAAAGCTATCACTTACTTTTACTTTAGTCTAAATATAATTACAATTTATATGTGTACATATTAAATCGGGCTTCTCATATTTTTAGGCTGATCTTTTTAAAATTCATTATCAGAATACAGAAAATAATTATGTAAGTTGGAAGAAAGCATTAATCAAAACGTTAGAAAAACAAATTTTGTGTTCTCGACATTTTATTCACATTTATACTTTTTAAATATTTATACAGGATGAAAAGAAAATTTGTAAATACTAGAAGTACTTTCAACCTCTGTTTCACTGTCACAATTTCAAATCTTATAATAGGATTTTAACTGCACAAATTATAAAAAGTTACTAATTCCCATTGTTCATCAATAATTAATTTTCCAAGTTTTAAGACATAGATTTTGAAATTCATAAGTAATTTTTATGCATTAGAAATGTCAAAAAAAAATGAAACCACCAAGTCAATAAACAGTATTTAGCAAGAGTTTATTGTGCATATAAGAACAGTTTGGACACCGAGAGCCTCAAAATTCAAAGACTGCGTGTAGCTCAGTGGCATGAAGTTATAGGATGGCTTAAAAGTGAAAATGAAGTTGTTTACCTTTACAAGGATTGGTTATTATAATAGGGGTTTCCAGGTGGCAGAGGATTGATTATTTCATACCATTTTTAGGAAGGTGACTTCAGTTTCTTTTACCATTGTCAGAGGCATTTACAAGAGATAACCTAGGTTAAATTTCACTCGTGTTTATGAAATAAGATAGATTTAGGTCTACTCACGTGGTTTAAATAGTTTTGTCTGCTCAGAGAATTCTCAAGTCTAGTTTTCATTTTACTGAAAAAAAAAAAGTAGAGTTAGGTGAAATACTTAGAATATTGGGTTGAGTATAAGTTTGATTTGCCAACCAAACTTTTCTAAGACATCATGATTTGCATGAATTGACATTACTTTATAAATATCATTTAGGAAATGTTTACTAACTTACAGTGTGTTGGGCCCTGGGGCATAGATTCATATGACACCACATAGCAACCAATCACAAACAAGTAGAGAGTCACAATGCCTTTTGGTGTTATTATAATTACCGTAACAAAAATGTCCAATGTGAGATGTAATTTCAGATAATTTGAGATCTCTCATCAGCTTATTGATTTTTAGGATTATCTTACAGATTTTTACAGAGGAAAAGAAGAAATGCCAACTTACAAAGTACCTCTGAGTATCAGACACAGGCACACTTAGTGCTTTTCAATATTTTCTGTTTACTTTTCTATATTCTTTTATTTCTATATGCAAGAAACACAGTTTATGTCTGTTTATGAGAAACCATGCTGCATAGGAAGCCAGCTTAACCCTTGTAGTTCCATCAGATATTTAAAAATGACCTCAAGTTTAATAAGAATAAAGCAATCATAAAATAGGACTGAATGAGATAAAAAGGACACAGATAAGTAAATATTTAACTTGAAAGAATATCATATTCTCAGACTGGTACAATATGGTAACTACTAAAAAATCAGAAAACATTGTGATGAATAGAAAAAGGATATGGTCATAATTACTGTCACAGGGGGTCAGAGGCGCACTGTCAGTCCCCAAATGATAAATACCTTCCTGCAGTTTTATGTTTAGCTCTCATGTGATATATTCAGGAAAAAAAAAATCAATGCAATGCAGTAAAGTAAATGCCATGCATTTCATACATTTGTTTATTTGACAAAATATGTAATGAGTATGTCCTGTGCCGGTTACCTGTGTAGGTGTTGGGCATACACAGTAAACAAAACAACTGTAATTTCCACTCTATGGCATTTCCATCTCATTCAGTACCCACAACAACTATGTAGCAGGCCCTGTCATTATTCCTACTCTACAGATAAAACCATGGAGGTTTAAAGATAAATAACTGGCCTGATTTCACAATAAATACTAAGTGCCCCTCATAATAGTCTGACAACAGAGACTAAGCCTATTATCATCACAGCACACCTCTCCAGTAGGTACAGTGTTGGAAGAGTAATTACCTGAAAAGTGCAAAAAGGCAGGGTTGATGCTTTTGTTTCACTGAGAGACCATTTGGTAGGATCCCCTCTGACACTATATTTTAATTTAAAAAAGTAAAGTGAAAAAAGACAAAAGACAATAGACAAAAGACTTTTGATAACATTTTGTTGTATTATGTCCTGGATTAATGCCTCAAAGATTGATTTAGTTTGAATTTCCTTTTATCATAGTGTATCCACATTTCTGAGCAGTCACACTGAGGTTATATATATATATATATATATATATATATATATAATTTTGTCCTGAGACTAACTTAACTTGATGGAGACTAAAATGTATTTTTATGATCAACTACATCCGCTGGAAAAGAGCCTAATGAACCAAACTAAAGTACGGTGCTGCATTCTAATATCATAACCTTCTAATCAAATCTAGAAATCTAAAAAAGGAACACCTGTTAAGTTAGCGCAGCTCTAGCCATCTGATTCAGAAAGGCAAGGTAGAAGTCATCTCTGTTCTTTGTATAAGCTTTTGTAAAACCATAAAGCAAGGGGCATATTTATTGTCCTTTAACAAGTATGCATGGTAATTAAAAACAGCGAGGTTTTTGCCTGCATAGCCTGGTTCTTGGGTGTAGAGATAACCACTTTTAGCGGACTCCAGGGTACTCTTGAAAGCAATATGATTGCACCATGGAGTCTCTATTTGTTTATCCTACATGTAATTGAAACAGAGCTGACATGCTATCTGGTGCTCTCTTCTGCTCTACTCTCTTACAGAACCGTATGTTATGTTTCCAAGTTTCATAAATATGGTTAGCATTGTTCATCACAAGCAAGTATGAGATCTCTCATTATCATTGACTTTCGTTCTGTAATCATTTATTGGGTATCTCCTCTGCACCTGGGATAGGCATTTCTGTAAACAGAGTTAGAGTATAAAACCAGAAATTTCACTTAGGATTGATATAGATTAATGGGATGAATTATAAATGTCATCTTACTAATAAGTCCCCGAGTGTGATTTCTTGGAACATTGACATCATGAATCCTAATGGCTCACCACCTCACTTCAAAGGGTTAATGAACTAATGTCTCATCTCTCAATAGTTCTAGAGTTGTTTAGTAAAGTATAAAAAGGAAATGACAATGTGACCTTAACACTTAGCTTCTGGTCTAGCACTTTTATCAAAGGAGAGGCAATAAAATTTACTTAAAAAAGATTTTCTTTATTTGAGAGAGAGAGAAAGCACGAGTTGGGGGAGGAGCCGAGGGGCAAACAGACTCCCAGCTGAGCACAGAGTCCTGAGATCATGACGTGGGCTGAAATCAAGAGCTGGATGCTTAACCAACTGAGCCACCCAGACACCCCTAAAATTTACTTTTGTAAAAAGTACTCAGTAATTAAAAAGTTTGTCAATGAATTCTGTTGAGAAGAGAGATCTTTAGGCCAAAAGGGGGGGAAATGCTATGAAGGGCATACCCCTTTTTTCAATAGAGGACATTTTAGAAAGTAAAGGGTATTTTTAGTTATTTTTCTTCCTTTTATAAAATAACAGTACTGAAGTTGGGGGTAAAGTGTTCTTCTCTGTAACTTTACATAGAATCTGGCAACATATTCTATAGAAGGTTCACAAGGTTTGGTAGAAATCAAATACAATTTTAAAAAGTAAGAAATCTATTTTGTAAATATTAATGAAGAAATGTTATAAAAAAAACACATTTTATTAACTCTTGGCATGTCCTGAAAAGAGAAATAGAATTTGATATCTGGCTTCCTACAGGCACTTTAGAGGCTTTTAGTGAGCATAGATAATTGTAATTTTTATTCTGAATGCTTTCTTAATTTGTTATTTTGATTTTTAATATTGCAAGTAGAAGTTAGATATTCTGAGGAGGAAATATTGAAGTTATTATTACACATGAACTCTAATGTTTAAGCTAACTTTTCCAGTCATAGTAGGGAAAACTTTAGGGATTCTCTGGATGTTAATTTTACACACACACACACACACACACACACACACACACACACACACCCCTTTCTCTTCTCACTGTACTATCATGAGTAGGGATGAAACATAACTGTCCCTTTTTCATGGAATATTAAGAAAAACTACAACTTAAGTCACATTTTAGAAAAATTCACTGGTAAAAGATTTTCATGGACGTCTAGATCAATCAGAGATGATTAAAGGCATTTCATTTTTGTTGATTGTGTTTGAAGGCATTTATTAAGTGTTCATAAAAGTGGCAAGCAAATACATGAAAAGAAAATATTAAGTCAAACTAAGAGAGGAGAGCCAGAAAAAGAAATCTCTAGGTAACCCATGTTAATTATTTTTTATTACCCCATTTAGAGCAGTGATACTCAATTAGAAGCAATTCCCCACTCTCCGCATTCCCTACCCTTCCCAGGGACACTGG
The DNA here is from genome assembly GCF_002007445.2 of Ailuropoda melanoleuca. NCBI lineage: Eukaryota > Metazoa > Chordata > Mammalia > Carnivora > Ursidae > Ailuropoda > Ailuropoda melanoleuca. The sequence goes on along the minus strand of NC_048228.1, from coordinate 37,636,833 downwards.
GCAATGGCTGGAGATATTACTGATTGCCACAACTGGGAGATACTACTGTAATCTAGTGGATAGAGGCCGACAATGCTGCTTAATATTCTCACGGTGCACAAGAGAGCTCCCCATAGCAAAGAATTATCCAGCCCTACATGTTAATAGAGCCAAGGCTGAGAAACCCTGCTCTAGATGATAGTTACTAACACTGAAATCTATTGGTGACTAAGATGTTTTATAGCACTTCTCAGGAAAATAGCAAAGGGACTTGTTTACTCTCTCCTAGTGTTACTTTCAACCTGGGGAGGCACCATAATGTCCTATCCTAGAGACTTCATTTCTCTAGCTCCCCTTCTTACAACTGACTAAGAATTGAGGGTCTTTTGGTCCAACGTAAACTGTATTCTCCAGGGTTGCCTCTGAACAGTTGTCTTTTTCAGCCCATCGCTTTCTCAGGAGAATGTTTGAGTTAAGGTCTCTAGGGAAGTAAATTTTGATTACAGACTGTAATTAGGCTCCAGAATATCATATACAGATTGCATTCTAGAAACACCCTTGAGACACACACAGATAGGAATCTAATAAGAATTCTGTTTTAAGTATTTTTCTAAAGCTCTAAATTCAGGGACCATAGGAAGAAATTATTTAAATCATGTGATTTTAATATTTTCCTTCTTAGACCTATCCCCTAGCATATTGTTTTATATGTTATTTTTCTGTATAAAGGATTTTCATGTGTAACTTCATATTGCATATTGACATCTGTATGTGTTACATTCATATATTTTTATCATCTACTTAACTTTTGTTATAGTTACCAAAAAAATTGGTATATTAGTGATAAGCTTTTTATATAAGCCAGAAAATTAAAACACTTGAAATAAAATTAATCATCTTATAAAATCAAGAAAAATATTTTTCCAGTTTAATTTTAGGAATTCAATTCTCATTTAAAATAGTGTTTCAGTATTTTTTTTAATTTTATAGAATTAGAATACTGTTTTCAATGAATTTTTTTTCTAGTAATAATCATTCAGTAAATATTCACTGAGCATTTATTTACATGGCATTGCACAAATTATCCAACCTAGAAATATTTCGGAATACACTCATATTTAAATAACAATTGAAGTTAAATAGATGTGAAGGTAAGGAAAGGAATAGACTGCATTTCACCTGCATCCATTTTGAGATACACACACACACACACACACACACACATTCATACATATATGTTTAATAGTGTTACAAATCAATATTTTTTTCTTTTATGGATCAATTTTGAGATATATATATGTGCGTGTATATATATATATGTACACACACATACATACACATTCATATATATATGTATATATATACACACACACATACATATATATGTTTAATATGGTTACAAATCAGTATTTTTTCTTTTATGGATAGGTGTATGTATTTACACTTAAGTATGCCAGTGTTTTTTTGTTTTTTTTTTTAAGATTTTATTTATTTATGTGACAGAGAGACAGCCAGTGAGAGAGGGAACACGGCAGGGGAGTGGGAGAGGAAGAAGCAGGCTCCTAGCGGAGGAACCCGATGTGGGACTCGATCCCAGAACGCCAGGATCACGCCCTGAGCCAAAGGCAGACGCTTAACGACTGTGCTACCCAGGCGCCCCAAGTATGCCAGTTTTTTGTAGGTAAATGAGTATATAGAGAGATTTGTATTGACTCACTTTTTTTTTGGTTCTTCACTGAATAATCCATAGGACAGGTTTCAGTGAATTATTTGGACCTACAAACCTTGAAATAAAAACCAACATCCCTAAAGAAAAAAAAAATCTCTTCTCTTTAAGTCCACAGCACTTTTCCAGTAATCTTAGCAATATGAGAGTTCTATAGAATTGTCATAACAGAGGAGGTTCTTAATTTTTTCTTTAATTGAATTTTATGCTGCTTCTCAGAAAAGTCATGTATACCCCCTGTAAAGTTAGCCAATTAGTGAAAAGTTTGTTGATTTTTATTGATGAATACTGCCACTAAGCATGAATTTTATAACACTTCCCTTTAGCGATGCATTTGGAAGCATATACTTCCTATAATATTTTACTTATTTTTTATTTTATGTGTGACTGCCTGAAATAAAATATTTATCTTGTATTTGTAGTGTAAAATTTACTTTGCATCCTTCAAAATGAGAAGATTTTAGAGAGCTGATAATAACACTTCTATATTTGTTCTTTCTCTCAAAACCACACTTTATCATAATTAGAACGTTTTAGTAAACATTTTAATTTTATTGAATTTTAACAGTAAGCCAATTTTATAATTTATGCAGTTTTTTATTTATACTTACAGTTTACATAATATTTCACTGAGTATTTATCTTATGAAAGATTATTGTGTTTATATAACACAAGAAGTTGAAAGAATTCTTAACATAGTACTCATCCCAAGTATCTCATAAAATTGGTTAATGTTAGTTTAATATTATTCCATGTTAGTTCACACAGATAGTGTTCCCAGTTTCTACTCAGTATGGGACTGAATGAAAAACAAAAAATGCACAAGTAGTCTCAATCTCTATGTGAATATTTGTAAATCCTAGCAAAGCAAGTTTCACCTAATGAAATGTGAAGACATTTGTAATCTATTATGATTAGTTACTGTAGATAAATGGCAACAGTCCATTTATTTAAAAATAAGAATGATTACTAAGTCATAAAGTGGTTAATTTCTGTTGAAACTACTATTTTGTGGAGTTGACCAGTGACTAAAATGGTAACATCAATCAGAACAAACATTTCTCTGAAGGAATTTTTAGTATGGACTCAAAAGTAAAGATACACACACACACACACACACACACACACACACACACACACACACTGATGGGGGTAGGGTGAGAGAGAAAGGCCTGGAAAGATATAAACCAATATTTCACTGTTGTTTATCTGTTGGTGTTAGGACTATGTAATTTCTCTCTTTTAATTTTTGGCTACAATTTTTTTCCATACTCAGCATCTGTGTTTCATGATAATGGAATGAAATTTATTTTTAAAATAATAAGTGAAGACGAACAAGTTTGATAAGATAAAATGTTAAATGTGTTGTGTCCATGAAAATCATAATGTAGCTGTTGCTCCTTCTTCCCAATCTCTAAGTCACCTTTATTCTCAAAAGATCGGCTAGAGGGCTGCTACTCAGGACCCCTTCAATGACATCCAGTTTCACAGTGAGTGAAATGTAAGGTACTAACAGAGTTTGACCCTCCTACCACCCCCACCCCATTCACTTGTCTAACCTCTTTGACTTCCTTCTCCACGTATCCCCACTTTATGATTACTACATTTGTTTCTCTTTTGTGTACCTATCTGCAGCCCAACGACTTTTCTTGTCTTATCCCTCTACCTGGAATTACTTTTCCTGAGATACCTTCAAGCTAAGTACTTCACCTGTTAGCATTTCTCATGGCCTAAATAATTCTGTAAATATCCAGCTCATATTCTGTATTTCCCTTTCTTGCTTAATTTTTCTCCTCAGGACTAGTCCCCATCTAACATGGTAGTATTTTAAGTATTTATTCCCTTTCTCCCCATTTGAATGTAAACTCAAAGAAGATAGGAATTTTAATTTTTTTTTCCATTGCTACACCTTTGAATTTAGAAGAGTAGCTGACACTCACAAGTGTCCTATATATAAGGGATGCCAAGGCCTTACAAGCTGACACTCACTAAGTGTCCTATATATAAGGGATGCCAAGGGCTTACAAGCACAAAGCTGATGCCACTTTTCAGGAGTGTCACACGTGTGTGTGTGTGTGTGTGTGTGTGTGTTTCTAAGATTTTATTTATTTGTAAGAGAGAGAGACAGCAAGTAGGGGAGGAGCAGAAGGAAAAGGACAAATAGACTCTATGCTAAGCACAGAGCCCGATGTGGGGCTTGATCTCAGAACCCTGGGATCATGACCTGAGCTGAAGGCAGACGCTTAACCAATTGAGCCACCCAGGCATTCCAATTCAAATACACTCTTAAATGCACTAGGTTTTTTTACTCTTTCACTCCATACTTTATGATGTCATATTTTACACCTTTTCATTGTGTGTATCTTTTAATTTTTGTAGATATAATGATTTTATTATTTTTGTCTTTTAACCTTCATACTAGCTTTATAAGTGATAGATCTATCTTTACTATTTCTTTTAACAGTGATTTTTATTTTTAATAATTTTCTTCTAGTTATGACCTTTCTTTTTCTGCTTGAAGTGTTTCCTTTAACATTTCTTTTAAGGTTGGTTTTGGGATGATGAACTTCTTTAACTTTTCTTTGGGGAACTTTTTATTTCTCCTTCAACTCTGAATGATAACATTGCCAGTATTCTTGGTTGTAGGTTTTTTCTGTTCAGCACTTTGAATATAACATGCTACCCTCTTCTGGCCTTTAAAGTTTCTCGTGAGATATCAGCTGATAGCCTTATGGGATTTCCCTTATATGTAACTTCTTGCTTTTCTCTTGCTACTTTTAAGATTCTCTTTAATTTTTGACTTTTTTTTAATGTATATATTTATTTTTTTGAGAGAGGTTGAGAGAGAGAGAGAGTGGGAAGAGAGACAGAGGGGGAGAATCTTGAGCAGACTCCCCACTGAGCATGGAGCCTGACATGGGGCTCACTCTCACAACCCATGAGACCATGACCTGAGCTGAAACCAGGAGTCAGATGCTTAACTGACTGAGTTACCCAGGCACCCCAAATTTTGACACTTTTATTATGTGTCTTGGTGTGGTTCTCTGTGATTCCTAGACCTAGATATCTTTTTCCTTCCCCATGTTAGGGAGGTTTTTAGCTATTATTTCCTCAAATAAGTTTTTTACCTTTTTATCTCTCTCTTTGCCTTCTAGGACACCTGTAATGTACTCACAAGCTAATGTGCTTGGTATTGTCCCAGAGGACAATATCCTCATTTTTTAAAATACTTATTTTTTTTCTTCTTTTTGCTGTTCAGCTTGAGTGCTTTCCACTGCCATAACTTCCCGGTCACTTATCTATTCTTTTGAATTCTCTAATCTGCTATTGATTCCCTTTAGTGTATTTTTCATTTCAGTAGTTATATTCTTTAGCTCTGATTAGTTCTTTTTTATATTTTCTTTTTCTTTTTTGAAGTTTTCACTGAGTTCATCTATCTTCTCTCAAGTCTGGGTAGCATCTTTATGACCATTTCTTTGAACTCTTTATTAGGTGGATTGCTTATCTTTGTATTATTTAGGTTTTTTTCTGAGTTGGCTTTTTTTTTTTTGAAATTATTGTTTTGTTTGGAATATATATCTCTGTCTCCTCATTTTGTCTGACTCTTTGTGTTTGGTTTTATGTATTAGGTAGGTTAGCTATGTTTCCTGATCTTGAAAGTAGTGTCGTAGGAGGTGTCCTTTGGGGCCCAGTGGCACAATCACTTCTGGTCACTGCAATCAGACACTCCAGGGGTGCCCTCTATGTGGGCTCCATGCTTCCTCCTGTTGTGACTGGACTGTGACTGCTGTTGATGCACTGTTGAGGAGGCACTGACCCCCAGCCCAGGTGTCTAGAATGACTGGCTCAGAGTACTATTGTACTGGGAGACAGGGCTGGCCGGCCCCAGCATTGTGGGCTGAGAGGCCTAGCTCTAACTGCTGCAGGAGTATTGGTGGGTGGGGTTAACTCTCAGCACAGCTGGCTGAGATGCCAGAGAGAAACTAATTTGTAGCAATCTTCATTATGTTTCTTATGGAGAGAAACATGTAAACAAGCAAGTAACATACATTATAAGAAGTGCCATACTGCTGGTTTATGCATGAATTTCCTGGGAAGCATGAATTTAGAACTCCATCTGATGAAGGCAAATTGAGGGCAAATCTAAAAAAAGAATAGCAGTTTGCCTGATGAACAAAAGATTGAAAGTTAATTGCAGGCACATGAAATAGCAAAGACACAGAGAGAGGAGATAACATGGAGAATGACAAAAACTTTTGGAACAACTAGAGGAATTACTGAGATATAGATGACCAAGAAGTAAAGGTTTAGGTTTTTTGATTAACTATGTCCCCTGGTGGAGAAGCCTCATTTGTGTCCCTTTTTGGGTAACACCCAACCTAAACGAACATTACATATTGACAAGCAAAATGATCAAGGACTAGGACCTCTGCCTTGGGTCCTGAAGATAATAAATTAATTTAAACTTGCACCTGCAGGGAGCTTGAAAAGTCATATTCATTCAGTTGGGAAAAATAGAGAATAACGTATTACAGTAGGAAGAGGCACTTTCAGTTACTTGAGAGAGCTTCTAAATTAGCTAGGGGACCCATAAACTCCAGTGCCTAATTAAGAGCACCTGTTGAACGTTTTTTGTAGAATTCTTTTGGAGATTTTTGAAAATGTGTTTATGGTTGGCATCAGATTTTATTTAATATTTAAGACCTCTGAATTTTCTTGAATTACAAACAATCTCTGGCCCCCCCCACCCCAGAAAGCTATTATCCTTTACAATCCAAATGGTCATGGTCAAAGTAACTGCTCATTAAAGTAACTGTCATTCTCTGCCATACCAACCTGTTGTGGTAAGATTTATAAGTAACCAGAACTCTGCTGAGCTCCCTGTTTCCTTCTAAATTCTGCAAGGAGCTAAAAAAAAAAATAAAAAATAAATAAAAGGACACAATTTAAAAACCCAGCAGAATAACAGGTCTTCACCCTTCAAAAGGCTATGGATATTGGCTATAACTCACGTGGTCTCCCTTCTTACCACTTAGGTAAGATGTGCTGTCTGAGAACAGTAGCTGGCATGTCTCTGCTTGAGTTTCTTGTAGAACTATTTATATACTATATATATATGTATATTTATTTCCTGCACTGGCATCTGGGAAGGGTGTGAGCTGTGTGGAAGGGGATTCTGCACTGCAATTTAGGCAGGTGGTTGTGGCCTACTTGCCAACCTTAGAGGCAGACCTCTGTCCTTCTTCTGTCCCAATTTGTGTTTAGATTATTATTATCTCTTTTCAAAGAGCTAAAAACATGATTCTCACACAAGTATGAAATGCATACCTATCAAAGATTTTGTTCAACATGGTAATTAATTACATAGTCAATGAGACGGTAAAAAAATGTTTCCAAAGGGGCATCTGGGTGGCTGAGTCAGTTAAGCAACTGACTCTTGATTTAGGCCCAGGTCATGATCTCAGGCTCATTACATCGAGCCCCTATCATGCTCTGCACTGGTGGTGGAACCTGCTTAAGATTTTTCTCTCCTCCCCCTCTGCCCCTCCCCTGCGCTCTCTCTCTCTTTCTCTCTCCAAAAAAAAAAAAAAAAAAAGTTTCAACAAGGATGTTAGAATAAGATTGCAGGGTTGTCTGTTCATCAGGCAGAAATTTGCATTTCTACTGTAAATTGTATAAGGTAACATCTGTTTCTACTGAATTACAGAATAGTCTCACCAATCGGAAGTGAGCGTACCATGCTATATCGTAGCACTGCAAAGAACGCCCAGTAATCTCTCGTTTCCAGCATTTATATTGTAGTTCTGAAGCTATGTCTTCAAACAATTCCCTAAAATTGTTTTTTGAGGAATATAGACTGTTAAATTTTTATCTCTTTGTTTAGACTTATGTTTAACAGTTGAAATCTGCTTTGTCTGTTTTTGTTATTTTGGTTATTTCCCGATAGTATTCCCCAAGTTCATTTTCTTTTCTCCTAAGTATCCTTGGTGCTAATCCTGACAATAACAAACACTTATCTCAGACCCAAATGACCAACCCTGAGGACCTCCATCAGATTACACAGTAGGTTCTCAGAGAGATTCTGAGAAATAGCTGCACCATTTCTGCCCTTACTTGAACACTACGTCTGTTTGCTAGGCATTTTATTCATCTCCTTGCCATAATAATGCTGCATAATAAACTTCCCCTGAAACCCAATGTCAAAAAGCGTTTATTTCGGGGCGCCTGGGTGGCACAGCGGTTAAGCGTCTGCCTTCAGCTCAGGGCGTTGTCCCGGCGTTATGGGATCGAGCCCCACGTCAGGCTCTTCTGCTATGAGCCTGCTTCTTCCTCTCCCACTCCCCCCGCTTGTGTTCCCTCTCTCGCTGGCTGTCTCTATCTCTATCTAATAAATAAATAAAATCTTTAAAAAAAAAAAAGCGTTTATTTCTTCATTCATGGGACTGTGGTTTGGCTGTGGCTGTGTTGGGTTCTTTTGGGATTTACTGGATTTGATTCTAGGCTGAGACTGTGTATGTGTCCTCATTGTCCTTGGACTGGGGGCCATCTAGGGTATAGTCTTGTACTAGGTTATTAAAGGGCATATCTATGTCAAACTGCATTATCATTGCATCATGCTTGATAATATCCCTTTAACCAAAGCAAGTTGCAGGGCAAGTCCCAATACCCAAGGAGCAGGATGTATACTTTGTCCCCAGTGGGAACAGGGAAATTAACATTTGATTAACAAAAACCCAAACTATCACAGACGTGTATTTTATAAGACATAAATTCCCAGTATACCAATTCCTGGGTAGTATCTCTTAGCCAAGATAAGCATCCCCTAGGGTGAACATTGCACCAAAGGGGAAAAAAAAAATCTTGTACGATTCTAGGTGGAAACACAGAGGTTAACCATAATGATTGTTCTATTTCTTCAGCACTTATTCCATGACAGGCACTTGGTCAAATGTTGGGATCCATTTTCTCTCATGCTAAAAATAACCCACCAAGTAAATTTTTATAGATAAAGAAACTGAGACTTAGGAAGGGTAAGTTGTCCATGGTTCACACCATTAGTAAGTGGTAGACGTGACTTGTCCTTTTTATTTATAGCCTACTCATGCCAGGCACTGTACTAAATGACTTCTAAGTCTTGCACCTTTTAATTATTTTAAAAATAGTAAGTACCTCCACTTGTTATGAGAAAACTGGGCTTAATAGAATTGACTAGCATGCCAAAGATAAATTAGACCGTTTCCTAGGACTCCAATATATAATCCATGATTAGATGAAGGAGTAGACCTCACTTCCATGTCTCAGGCTTTTCTTTTTATTTCTGATAGCAATCAGTTTGGTTTGCCTCCCTCATTCAATCCACATCATAACCTTAAATCATAGTAACTCCCGTCTTGCCTGTGACCTTTGAACTCTTTACCTTAATGTTGCCATTTGGTACCGACCCTTTGTACTCTGGACCTCACTTCCACTGTGCTGTCTGCTAACATTAATAACTTAGTTTAGACTGTTTGTCATACCTTTTACTTCAGCATTAGATTTGCCTATGCTTGTCTCTGAATTGTGCTCCAGCAGGACAGCTCAGCAAAAATGGCCTAAATCCCATTCCTTGAAGATAAGAAAATAGCTTTCCTTTGTAATAATTGGACATTTAACGCTGTGAGTTAGAATGGAAAGATACTTGAAATTATATTTCACAGGGCATGTCTATTCACATTATTTCATGAATCATTCATTCTTGTTTTTATTTTTTTTAAGATTTTATTTATTTATTTATTTGACAGAGAGAGACAGCCAGTGAGATAGGGAACACAAGCAGGGGGAGTGGGAGAGGAAGAAGCAGGCTCATAGCGGAGGAGCCTGATGTGGGGTCGATCCCAGAACGCCGGGATCACGCCCTGAGCCGAAGGCAGACGCTTAATGACTGCGCCACCCAGGCGCCCCTCATTCTTGTTTTTAAAAAAAATTCATGTAATGCTTTTATATGCAGAACACAGAGAAGCAGAGTTCAGGAATTCAGAGATGAAAAGTAGATATTACTCTGAAATGAATTCACCTATTAAGAAAATTATACTCCTAGCAAAATGATAGTAAAATCAAACACCTTGTTTCTAACCTTTGCATCCCTCCTTTTCCCATAGTATAGACATTTGATCCCTCATCTCCATTCTGGTATCCTGTCGGACATTATTCGTTGCTTCATTTCTATTCTACCCGGTTTCATGAGGCTCAGTGATACCCTCTACTGAAACCATAATTGCACCTTAACTCTTAAACCACTTTGGACTGACGCATAGTAAATTTGTGTGATTTGAGCCCCTCTCAGCTTACTTTGATTCTAGATGAATTAATAGTCTTCCTCCTTTGCCATCTTTCTCTGTACTTTCCTTACTGCTAATCAGTGGGCTTTCATTTAACCCACTTGACCTTTGGTAATAGAGCTGCTGTATTTAGAATCCTGACTTTTTTCTTTTCTTTTTTTTTTTTTTTCAAGTAGGTTCCATGCCCAACATGGGGCTTATACTTAAAACCCTGAGATCAAGAGTCGCAGGCTCTACTGACTGAGCCAGCTAGGTGCGCCTAGAATTCTGAATCTTGACTCCTTGATATAAAAGCCAGACTATGTTTCTATTCTTTATTATTAGACAAGACTGGGTCTAGAGGTTTCCATAAAGTTGCAAAATACTTACTTAGCCCTTTAACATGATTTAGCCACTGCTGTAAGTACTTTACAAATACTGTGAGAGAGATAGTGCTATCCTCATTTTACAGGTGAGGAAACTAAGGGATAGAGACATAGAGAAACCCTGGCCGTCTAGCTCAGAGCCCATGCACTTAACCACCATGCAACCTGCTTCCCAAATTATGCTTCCACTTACTGCTACGCTTCCATTGCCAGCCCCAGCATTGTCCCTGTTACTATTATGTGTGACCTCATAGGAAATGGAATCATTGTTGACTTTCAGCCCTCCATGCTATCAGGTCTGTTTACTTGTTGAGAAACCCTGAGATTGCCCAACAGTACTTGCCTCAACGTCTACTTTATCTCATTTCTGTTGTTAATGTTCCTGAACCTCTGATGTTCAATTGCTTCCTACCATCATTCTCTCACCATTTAGAGTACGCTTTCTCAGTAGCTACATTCTGATCTCTCCCTATCTAGTACCTGTTAAACGATAATGCATAATTCCGATATAGACCTGCTAACTGGCCCCTTTCTCCTACTTGTATCTACATTGTTTTGTTTTGTTTGTTTGTTTTAAAGATTTTATTTATTTGAGAGAGAGATAGCCAGCGAGAGAGGGAACACAAGCAGGGGGAGTGGGAGAGGAAGAAGCAGGCTCACAGCGGAGGAGCCTGATGTGGGGCTCGATCCCAGAATGCCGGGATCACGCCCTGAGCCAAAGGCAGACGCTTAATGACTGCACCACCCAGGCGCCCCTATATCTACATTCTTAAACATGTGTATCATGATCTAAATAACTGGCTCACTTCAGTGCCCAAGAAAGATCAACCATTATGACATCTGAACCATCTTTCAGCTTTTACCCTTATATTTGGAGGATGTAGGTACATGTGTATACTTATATTAAATGTGTTAATAAGTATATATGAAACTACAGAAAATGGAACAATGTATCCAAAACAAAAATATCTGTTTCAGCTGAATATTTGAATATTAATAAAAAGGCTTTCTAACTTAAATACTGATAAGAATGGATTAGAGATCATTGATAGATGATACAAATTTGACTTCAAAATGACATTTATTAAATTTTTCATTTAAATTGTAAGTTAAAATGTTTATATTCATAAGTATAAAAATCAAACATGTGCATTCATTGACTTATTGCTCAACATAGAAAAATATTGCAATTACAGAAGATTAGAATATGTATAATAGGCTTTAGTATCAATATAATATAGAATTATCTTAAATAGTTCATTTGTCTGAATCGAAAGCAGACAATTGAGTCCTGAAATTAATTAATTTGATTTGATCTTTTTTCTTCACTAACGTGAAGGCACTAACAGGAAAAATAAATAAGTCACAAAAGACTCAATAATCATAATTAGATAATCTCATTTCAGGAAAAAAAAAATATGTTTGAAGTCCTTGTTGATTGAGTACTTTTCTGTGCTAATGCAAATTTTCATTCACTTGTCACAATCCTATGATAAAGGCTTTGTCCCCATTTGAGAAGCTGGGATTTCGAGTGGCTCAGTAATTTGTCCGTGGTAACACAGCCAGTAGGTAGTAGAGCCAGGAATAAGCCCCAAGTCTTTCTAAATCACTGGGTGTTCTGCACCGTTTACATTCCCTCCACCTCTCATTCATGATGCCAATGTAAAAAAAAAAAAAAAAAAAAAAAAAAAAAAAAAAAAAAAAAAAAAAACAAAAAAAAAACTCTTCCCATGATAAAAGATTTAAAAAAAAAAAACAGTAGTAAGATATAAGTAAGTATAAGACATGGGAGATGGCAAAATTATTGATTTCTCTTTGTTTTAAGCTGAAAAATAGCTTTTGCCAAATCATGGGCAAATAAGAATAAGAACTTATTATTCCTTCTGCATTTAATGTGCTGTTTAAACAAAGCAATGAAAGAATACTATTTTGACTGCATTGCCTTACTATTTAAATAGGGATTTTTTAATCTAAATTTAATTTGACAGTAAAATAAAGGAGATGTTGAAATTATGAATATTTATATGCCCTTAAACTTCTCAGAATGCACCTTAGTGGGCCACGTAGCTAATACTTTTAACTAAATACAACCATATTACTTGTGGGATAAATGTAGGGTTTTGTAATAGGCGTTTGAAATATGTAATGTCCAACCAAGCAATGTATAGTAATCTACATTACGGATGACAAAATAATAAGTAATGGCAAAAGGCAAGATATCTTGGCATCTTAGATTTATAGATAGTATTATGGGCATAACAAAATTGCTTTTCCTTATTCACTATAAACAGAGTGTGCATGTTTTTAATATAGGCTATTTTAAAATTCATTTATTTGCTTTTGGATAATGAAAAATTCCACTAGTCACTGGCAGTTTATTAGCATTAATGATATTTCAACCAGAGTAGCATGAAAGGAACAAATTATAACATGAATTTAGGTAATTATATATTATTCTATTTTAGAGGAGGAAAAATCACCTTTTAAATCTGAATACATTTTTTATAAAATGATAAATCATATTGAATTTTAATATATTGCTAATCAGATATTTTTCATTTAAAGTATGTATTTTATAAGTAATCATTATTGGATATTTATAGTTTTATTGAAAAGCTCTTACCAATATATTTTCATAAATTGGTCCATTTGAAAGTATTTGTAGAAACTAACACTGAGTTTAAAATTATAAAATAAATTTGACCTGAAGATCTGTTGAATAGCGTCTGAATCTCTGAGGATGTGATCAAAGAGAACGCTGAAACTAGGTCCCCTAAGTACCAGAATTTTCAGTCTGTGATTATGGAAATATATAGATGATAGAAAGGTAGATAAAGACATAGATAAAAAAAATTTTTTGTATCTGTTATGGACTGAATTGTGCCCTCCCCCCGTTCATATGTTGGAGTCCTAACTCCCAGGACCTTAGAACATGATGCTCTTTGGAGGTTGGGGCTTTAAAGGTGTAATTAAGGTTCAACAAAGTCACTTAAATGAGGGTGGGCCCTACTGCAATGTGACTGCTGTCCTCATAAGAAGGGGGAGAAACACCAGGGATGTATGTGAATAGAGAAAAGGTTATGTGAGGGCATAGCAAGAAAGTGACCATCTGCAAGCCAGAGAGGCCTCAGGGAAACCAAACTAACCAACACCTTGATCTTGGACTTGCAGCCTCCATAACTTTTAGAAAATAAGTTTGTATCATGTAAGCCACCAGAGTGTGGTATTTTGTTGTGGCAGTCCTAGCAAATTAATACAAGATCTTACCATCTATAGAAAGATTCAAATAAAATCTCTATTCAGGAGGGATTCAGAAAGTTAGGAAGTACTGTCAAATATTTTATTTTTTCTTCTTCTCCTGCCCTTTTTTTGATAAAGATTTTATCGAGGCCATTTATTAAACATATGACCTTAAATTTCTCATTTTACTCCCCCGTGTATTGGCAACTTCATTTAAAAAAGTCAGAAGCTTATCTCTGAAATTGGTTTATTTTGCTCTAAAATGTTCTGCTTTTAGTATTACAAACCTAAGTTTATATATAAAAGGCAGTTAACCCGAGGTAGAGTTAATAGCTTAGTTTATGTTAAAATACAACACACATTATTGAGAAAGGTATTGATAATAAAATTAATAAATTGGAAAACAGAATGAATGTATAGTTTAAGAAAAACAAATTTAAATACAACTGATGAGGGCCACCTGGATGGCTTAGTCAGTTAAGCATCCAGACTCTTTGGCTCAGGTCATGATTTCAGGGTTGTGAGAGTCCTGCCCGCTCTGCGGTCAGTGGGGAGTCTGCTTGAGATTCTTTCCCTCTGCCCCTCCCCTGCTTTCATGCACTCTCTCTCTTTCAAGTAAATAAATAAATGTCTAATAAATAAATAAATAAATAAATACAACTGATGAAGAAACAAACAAAAATGAAAATGAAAAAATGTTCAGTCACTAAAAGGCAAATAAAACAAGGTTTCATTTTTTAAACACAAAACTCAAAAGGGTTTAAAATTATGCCATCTAATTTATTTGTAGGTCATACGACATTTATTGCTATTGTAAGAGTAATTACCAATAATTTGTTAAGTAATTGGGCAATAAGAATCCGGAAAAAAGTATTCCTAGCTTTCAATCCAGTAACTGTATTTTGGGAAATCTGTCTTAAAATATAAACCAAAATAATATAAACACTTTAAAAGTGAAATGAATGATTATAGCATTATTTATAATAGTAAAAACTAGAAATAATCCAAGGATACAATAATAAGTGAATATTTAAATAAAGTGTGTTATGATCATTTTGTAAAAAATAAAAATGAAGCAAATGTACCAAGGAAGATCTTGCTGGGGAATTTATACTGTTATTTTATAAGTAGTTGCGGGTGATAAAAATGAGTGATTATCTTTCCATTAAGTTTGTAAATATTTTCAGGTTTTCTATGACGATTCCTTATTGTGGCATACACAGTTGTCTATCCAAAACTATTTTTTATTTCTTCCTAACAAAACCCTGAGTTTTTTAGACAGACATTATACCCAGCTAAAAATGTTAATTTATAGCATCCCCTGAAGATAATGGTGTCATGAGACAGTTGTGCCTTACAGAAGCAGAAAAGATTGAGTGTTCCAAGAAATTTCTCTGAAATGGGTTTTTTTTATGGCAGCCACCATTTGTTCTCTGTTCTTCCCTTTTTTATGCCTGGGATGAAAATGCAATACTGGAGGTAAAACAAACGTGTGACCCCAAGACCACAAATAGGAAGCTGAAATTTCAGCTAAAAGAGGCTTAGCAGAAAGACAGAATGCATCTGAATTTCTGATACCATTTTGGAGACTCTTTCAGCCCTGAGCTACCTACCTCCAGACTTCTTAAGGAACAAAAATTAAATCCTTAATCTGTTTGATTGCAGCTAAAAATGATACTTGCAGCTAAAAGCAATTCCTGACACATTTATGTATGTATTACATATATAAATACATATATTAATTATTTCATATAATTATATATATTTAAACTGATGATACTGTAAGTTTCTATATAACTGCAAATTATATACATATAAATGGAATATATATTTGTAATATGTATGTATATATATATGTATATCAATGAATAGGAGTATACTGAACAGAGAAAGAACTAGATAGAAGCATATATATGAATGAGTGTACTCTGGACAGAGAAAGAACTTCATATATGTATATATATGTATGTAGTTCTTTCTCCTGTGTGCGTGTGTGTATGTATATATGCAGATTTGTTCTCTGTTTAGCCTACTCATTTACATATATGCAGGTGTTTCTATATATAATTCTCTGTCTAGTGTACTCTTAATCATTCTTCAAGATTTAGCTCTAAGTTACTTCCTCTAGAAAGCATTCTCATTCTGCTTTCTTATAACTTGGTTGTATCTCTATTATAATATGTGTGAACTTATAATAATTTGTGTATGTGTGTTTCCACTTCCACTCCCTTTGATTATCAGTTGATGATGGACAGAGATATTTTCTCAATCATCATGATGTACATTTTATTTTTCTTAATTTTTAAAAAATTATTTTTTTTTTATAGAGAGAGAGTGGGGGGGTGCACAGAGGGCGAGGGAGAGCGAATCTCAAGCAGACTCTGTGCAGAGCGTAGAGACCCACAGGCTCCATCCCACAACCCCAAGGTCATGACCGGAGCTGGAACCAAGAGTTGGTTGCCCAGCCAACTGTGCTACCCAGGTGCCCTATGATGGACATTTTAATAAATGGTAGTTAGATTTTAAAATTTTAATGATTTACTTAATTTTCGTCTTGACTATATCTCTTTAATTAGTGTCCTCAATTCCATCCCAGCGCCCCATATGCTATTACCTACAAAACAGGCATTCAGTGATATCATTCATTAACTGAGAACATATGCGATATATATTAGGGTTTCTGATATCTACAACCTGCATCTTAAACATGAAGCGGTAGACCTGATGTTCACTGTTGTAGCATCTAGAGTCAGTGTGAGAGGATATTTTCCAAATATTTACATAGGATGCCTTTTTGAGGAATGTGCTAGCAACAGTGTTGCAAATGGCGGGGCACACAGGTTCTCAAACCAAACTGTATGGGTGTGGACCTGAACCCCACCAGTTACTAGCTTTGTGAATTCACATTAAGTTAAGCAAGTCATTTAACTATTTGTATCTTAGACTCCTCATTGGAATTAGAAGGATAATAATAGCTTTCCCTTGTACTTTTTGTGAGAATTTAAGTGCTTAGAACAACAGTGGACATTTAGGAAGTTCTCAGTAAATGCTATCTATAAATAATGGTTTGCAGTAAATGTTCTTAATTAGATCCTAATTTACCACTTTAAAAATACCTTTCAGGAGTTTGTCTTTCCAGAATGTCTACTCTTTTTTTTTTCTTTTTCATTACTTCATTAAATCTGCAATTAATTAATATACTTATGTTACAATAATCTAATTTAAATTCAGCATTTAATGCTGAATTTCTTAACATGGGTTCCCAATGGGAAAAATAATAATTCCTTAGACTGAAGAAAAATGAGTCAGAGTGAGATTGTAATTTTTATCTCCAAGTTAGCTTGGTGATGAGGATCTATAAACTGTAATTCATTTTTTTCTTTTTGTTTATGTTGTTAGATGATATTCCCTGGGGAAATGTGAAGTTTATATATTTTATATGCATGATTTGTATAGAAGCCACTGATGGAAGTTGTTTATGTGATAGTCTTTAGAAGGCTTGTATGATAAACTTCAGTTCTTGAAAGATTTCACTTCAAAAACAGTTCTCTGAATCCTGTTTCCCATTTTATAAGGAAATTTTGCTGTCACAAAATAGGATTTAAATATTACCAGGGCACCTGGGTGGCTTAGTCAGTTAATCGTCTGACTTCAGCTCAGGTCATGACCTCAGGGTTGTGGGTTTAAGCTCCGTGTTGGGCTCCCTGCTCAGAAGGGAGCTTGCTTCCTCCTCTGCCCCTGCCTCTCCCCCTGCTTGTGCTCTCTCTCTCTCTCAAATAAATAAAATCTTTAAAAATAAATATCGAAGACAAGGTTGTTTCCATGATTATATTAAATGTTAAATAGAATTATGAATGTATTCTGGAAAATAAAACAGCAAGCAACTACTTTTAAGGATACTGAAACAAATAACATCTTGCTATATTCCTGAGTAAGTTATACTTCCTAATGTGAAATGAGTAATTATAAATTGTTTTATTTATATATGTGTATATATTTGTGTTTGTACACATGAAAATTTAGAATTCATATCTTTGAAAGCACAGCCAAATTGGACATCTGTACATTTACCAAATTATGCTGTGTTTTATTTATTATTAATTTATTTTTTATTCATCAAAGATTTATTGAGGATTTATCACATATTGAACATTCTAGATGCTAGGTATGAATAGAACAGATAAGGTCCTGTTCTCATGGAGCTTATGTATCTGCTAACATATATTATATATATGTATTTTTTTATGTGACATCTCTTTTTTTAATTTTTTTAATTTCAATTCCAGTATTGTTAACTTACAGTGTTATATTAGTTTTAAGTGTACCTTATAGTGATTCAGCAATTCTATATTACAGTGGACACTGTGATAAGTGCACTCTTTAACCCCCATCACCTGTTTCCCCCCTCCCCTCTGTTAACCATCAGTTTGTTCTCTACAGTTAAGAGTTTGTTTCTTGTTTTGTGTCTCCCTCTTTTTCATATTTTGTATTTTAAGTGCAATATATTTCTCTATATTCCTTAATAGATGTTAAGAACAGTGTCTTCAAATTTGTTCATTTGGTGTGTGGCTTATTCAACTTCTTTTTTTCTTTGTTCATTCTGCAGATATTGATTATCAAGTAAGATCTAAGTGTTTGTGTAGTTACTGAGGCTATAATATCACAAGAACACTTGAGATTATACTTGTCTGCCCTCTGCCATGCGACTTATTTGGCTAACAAATACTGACTGGGAGTTGTGACTTCTGTCACTTCTTAGTAGATTTAAAAGTCAAAGTGATCCTGGAAGACCTGGCAAATGGGACCTCCATTTAGTTTATGTGACTGAGTGACCACGTTGAATAGAGCTGCACTCCAGATTCATATCCCCTATAGAATGAAGTGAAAGGTATTTTTACTGCGTTAAGCCATGAAATGTTAGGATTGTTTTTGTTAATGAGAAATGACATATGCTGACTGATAACAGCATCATTGTAGGTGCTGAGGATATAATAACGAGCAAAGCAGATAAAATCCCTGCCTGCATGGAGATTATGTTCAAGTGGTAAAATGAATTACTAAAAATAATGATAAATTGATACATCATATGAAAAGTGCAATAAAAACAAAATTTAGGAGCTAAAGAATGGCAGTAGATGCTCTTTAGATAAAATGGTCAGAAAAATTCCTTCTGCAGAGGCAATACTTGATCAGAGCCCTGACTTAAAGGAGGTCAAAAGGCCTTGGCGAATGTGTGGAAACTGTGTTATGAAAGGCTGAGCACCTGGGTTCTAAAACCAAACTGTGTGGGAAAGACCTAAGCCCACCAGTCACTTGCTCTTGAAAGTATCTGGAGAAACAATGAGATGTGGAGGTTCTGAGCGCTCTCTGTGAATAGCATAGAGCCCAACATGCCTGCAGAAGACTAAGCAAAGGGGAGACTTACAGGAGTGAACATTGAAAGATTGTGTGAGTACACAGATCAAATAAGGACTTGTAGACCTTGATAATAAGTAAGAGAAGAAAATTTTGAACAAAAGAATATGATATGACTTGTGATTTATGAGATCACTTTGAAGTTTTGGCAAAAAGTAAACTAGAGGGGCAAGAATGGGAGCAGGGAAACCAGTGAGGTTGCTTTTGCAGTACTGGATAGTTGCGATAAAGGCAACACGAAGTTTCAAAATAGGAATACTTAGAGATAAAGGCAGCAGGGTTTACTCTGACATTGTGGTTATGAGATGAAGAGAGTATGGCAGAGACAGGGAGAAACAAGAAGGGGAGGAGGGGATGTAAAGAGCAATTAGGGAGAAGTCCTGGAGACATGCATTAGAGGAAGGAATGCCAGGATAAATGCCTGGGACAAATAGAATGAGAAGTCAAATCTCATTCTGAATTCCAGAGCAGATGTGACTGTGATCTGTAATACAGCGCTAACACTCTCTTAGTTTTTCTTTCTTTACAATGAGCATTATCTAAGATTCATGTAGTGCAGACTGCTGGTACCCTGCCTATATTCCTTTGGTAAGTTACCATTCCTGTGCTTGTAGTTCCAACTCTGAGTCAGCCAGCACTTTTGGCTGAGAGCTTTGTGCCAGGGAATTGATTTCCTCTAGGGGAAGCTCTCAGACAATTACTTACGGAAGCTGGTGGGTAAATAACCCAGTTCCCTAACCCTTGAGCAGAATAAGTCTGAGGTGCAGGTTCAGCATTAGCACCTAGAGTTGCCTGCTGGAGTTAAGCTCCAATTGTCCAGATTAGTAACATGTTTGATCCTGTACACTTTATGTTTCCTTTTCTTCCTTGCATCACCTCTCCACTCCCTGATATTATTTCATATTATCAGCTTCCCAAATAAACAACGGTACTCAGATCCTTTTCTCAGGCTCTGCCTTTACTGAAGCTCAAATTCAGATAGCTTATACATAGATACAAATTTATTGAGTATTTTCTAAAGTAAAACCTGTGGGTTTTACGTAGTGTAAGTTGAGTCAACATTGATGGTTCATAGGTGAAATATTGCAAAGATTATCAAACTTAATCCTCAAAACAGCCATATAATATTGTAGTTGGTAGCTGCTAGAAGAGGAAGTAACTATTTAATTATGATTGAAATATGATAAGGGCAACAGTTCCTTTTTTTTTTTCTTCTACTCTATTGATGAATCCCCCAAACCCAGAAGAGTCCTGGTCACATACAAGCACTCAATGAGTATTTTCAAGGAACACTTAAAATTAATAATTGTTCACCTCCATCTGGTAAGAATGTTGCTTTTGATGGGCAACTCAGACTCAAAAGGGTATTTACCTGAGCTATAAAGGAGAAAGGACCTTTTAAGAGAACTCAACAGAAGTAATCCCAGCAGTCAGTGGGATAGCACCTACAAGGTCACCTCAATTTTGTGGATATTATAAACATATTTAAAGATACATTAACTAAGCTCAGAGAAATAAAACAATTTATTCACCATCCCAAAACTGGTAAATAAGAGGTAGATTTGAGCTCATACTTGTCCCTGTCTCTCTTCACCTTAGCATAATCTTGAATACCTCTTGAGAATGGGCCAAGGTTAGACACTTACACTCTAGAGAGACTGGATGTAAGCCCATGTTTTTTTTAAAACAGAGACTTTTCTTTTTTTAAAATGTTTTTTAAACAACAAACATTTATTTCTCATGATTCTGGAAGCTGGGAAGAGCCCTCTTCCTGGTTTATAGGTGGTGCTTTCTTACTGTATCCTCACATGGCGGAAAGAGCTCTTGTCTTTTCCTCCTCTTATAATGGCACTTATTCCATCATGGGGGCCTCATGACCTCATCTAAACATAATTACCTCCAAAAGGCCCCACTTCCACACTTGATCTTAGCCAATCGGCTGAGAAGCAATGAGGCACCACCTCCAAATACTATATTAGGGATTAGAACTTCAACGTATAAATTTGTGGGAAGACATAACAGTCTATAGCAATTAGCATAAATTCACAGGATAGTGTCAATATTACTTCTTAGGCATAACTGGGTATTTTAATCAAGTCTTAATGTGGAACCAGAATGAGAACTATATTATGGAATGCTAGACTAGATCCAATGAGGAAGTGGGAGGAGGATGGCTGTTATATCCTCTTTCATATTTTTTTCCTTTTATTATTTTTAACTTATTTTTTTTAAATTCTGGTATAATTAACATACAGTGTTATATTAGTTTCAGGTATATAATATAGTGATTCAAAAATTCTATATATTACTTAGTGATCATCACAATAAATGTCCTCTAAAGCCCTATCACCTGTTCCACACATCCCAGCACCCACCTCCCCTCTGGTAACCACCAGTTTGTTCTCTGTATCTAACAGTCTGTTTTTTGGTTTGTCTCTTTTTCCTTTATTCATGTGTTTTATTTTTAAATTCCACATATGCATGAAATCATATGGTATTTTTTCTCTGACTTATTTCACTTAGCTTTATATCCTCTACATTTAGCTTTATGTCCTCTACATCTATCCATGTTGTTGCAAATGGCAAGATTTCATTCTTTTTCATAGCTGAGTAATATTCTGTTGTATGTATATGTATGTATATTTATCCATCTATCTATCAATGGTTGTTTCCGTATCTTCATTATTGCAAATAATGTTGCAATAAATATAGGCAGGCATATATCTTTTTAGTTAGTGTTTTCATATTCTTTGGGTAAATACCCAGTAGTTTCCGTATCTTCATTATTGTAAATAATGTTGCAATAAATATAGGCAGGCATATATATTTTTAGTTAGTGTTTTCATATTATTTGGGTAAATACCCAATAGTGGAATTGCTAAATGATAGGGTATTCTATTTTTAACTTTTTGAGGAAGCTCCATACAGTTTTCCACAGTGGTTTCCCACCAGTAATGCATGAGGGTTCTGTTTTCTCCATATCACTGCCAACACTTGTTTCTTATGTTTTTGATCTTAGCCTTTCTGACAGGCGTGAGGTGATACCTCACTGCGGTTTTTATTTACATTTATTTGATGATGAGTGATGTTGAGCATCTTTCCATGTGACTGTTGGCTATGTTTTCTTTGGAGAAATGTTTGTTCATGTCTTTTGACCATTTTTTAATTGAATTATTTATTATTTAGGTGTTGAGTGTATAAGTATTTTATATATTTTGGATACTAATCCCTTATCAAATATATCATTTGCAATGTCTTCTCCCATTCAGTAGGCTGCCTTTTTATTTTGATTAATTCCTTTGCTGGATAAAAGCTTTTTATTTTGATTCAGTCTCAATAGTTTCTTTTTGCTTTTGCTTCCCTTGCTTTAAGAGACATATCTGGAAAAATGTTGCTATGACTGATGTTAGAGCAATTACTGCCTGTGCTCTCTTCAAGGATTTTTATGGTTTCAGGTCTCACAGTTAGACCTCTAATTCATTTTGAGTTTGTTTTTGTGTATGGAGTAAGGAAATGTTCCAGTTTTCTTCTTTTGCATATAGCTATCCAGTTTCCTTAACATTTTTTGAAGAGACTGTCTTCCCCATTACATATTCTTGCCTCATTTGGCATAGATTGATTGATCATATAATTGTGGGTTTACTTTTGGGCCATCTATTCTGTTCTGTTGATCTATATGTCTGTTTTTGTGCCAGTACCACACTATCTTGATTTCTATAGCTTTGTAGTTTATCTTGAAATTTGGGATTGTGATACCTCCAGCTTTGTTCTTCTTACTCAAGATTGCTTTTGTTATTTGGGGTCTTTTGTGGTTCCATACAAATTTTAGGATTATTTGTTCTAGTTCTGTGAAAAATGCTGTTGGTATTTTGATAGGGATCTCATTAAGTCTATACATTGCTTTGGGTAATAGGGAAATTTTAATAATATTTGTTCTAATCCATGAGCATGGTATATCTTTCCATTTGTTTGTGTCATTTCCAATTTCCTACATTGGTGTTTTATAGTTTTCAGAATTATTGGTCTTTCACTTCCTTGGTTAAGTTTATTCCTGGGTATTTTATTATTTTTGGTTCAATTATAATGGGATTTTTTCTTAATTTCTATTTCTGTTACTTCATTGTTAGAGTATAGAAAGGCAACAGATTTCTATATATAGATTTTTGTATCCTGTGACCTTACCGAATTCATATATTAGTTCTAGTAGTATTTTGGTGGAGTCGTTAGGGTTTTCTATATGTAGTATCATGTCATCTGCAGATAGTGAAAGTTTTAGTTCTTCCTTGCCTATTTGGATGCCTTTTATTTCTTTTTCTTGTGTGATTGCTGTGTCTAGGATTTACAGTACTATATTGAATAAAAGTGGTGAGAGTAGACATTCTCGTCTTGTTCCTGACCTTAGGGGAAAACCTCTCAGTTTTTCACCATTGAGTATAACGTTCACTGTTTTATATATACAGTTTTTCCCAGATGGCCTTTATTATGTTGAGCTATGTTCCTTTTATACCTAATTTATTAAGTGTTTTTATCATGAATGGATATTGTACATTGTCAAAAGCTTTTTCTGCATCTAGTGAAATGATCGAATGTTTTTTATCCTTTTTCTTATTGATGTGATGTATCACACTGATTGATTTGTGAATACAGAAACTCTCTTGCATCTGAGGAATAAATCCTATGTAATCATGGTGAATGATTTTTTTTAATGCTTTGTTTGATTTGGTTTGCTAATAGTTTGTTGAGGATTTTTTTTTTTAAATCTGTGTTCATCAGTGATACTGGCTTTAGTTTTCTTTTTTTTTTTTTTTTTTTTTTTTTTTTTTTTTTTTTTTTTTTTTTTTTTTTTGTAGTGTATATCTGATTTTGGTGTCAGGATAATGCTGGCCTTGTAAAATAAATATGGTATCTTTCTTTCCTCTTTTATTTTTTGGAATAGTTTGCAAAGAAGAGGTATTAACTCTTTAAATATTTGGTAGAATTCCCCTGTGATGCCTTCTGGTCCTGGACTTTTGTTTATTGGGAGTTTTTTGATTAATGATTCAATTTCATTGCTAGTGATTGGTCTGTTCAAATTTTCTATTTCTTCCTGATTCAGTTTTGGGAGATTATATATTTCTAGGAATTTATCCACTTATTCTAGGTTGTTCAATTTGTTGGCATATAATTTTTCATAATATTTTCTTATAATTCTTTGTATTTCTGTGGTATCAGTTATTTCTCCTCTTTTGTTTTTAATTTTCTTTGAGTGCATTCACTCTCTCTGTCTCTGTCTGTCCCTCTCTCTCTGAATATAGCTGAAAGTTTATCAATTTTGTTGATCTTTTCAAAGAACCAGGTCCTGGTTTCATTGATCTGTTCTATTATTTTTGTTTGTTTGTTTGTTTTTGTTGCTGTTTGTCTTTCACTTATTTCTGCTCTAATCTTTATTATTTCTCTCTTTCTGGTGGTTTGGGGTTTTGTTGGTTCTTCTTTTCCTAGCTCTTTTAGGTGTAAGGTTAGGTTGATTTTGGACAGTTGCATTTTAACTTTCATTTCTCTCCATGTATTAAGTTCCTCTTTGATTTCTTTGTTAACCCTTTTATTGTTTAGTACCATGCTATTTATCATTCATGCATTTTGTTTTTTCCAGTGTTTGTTTTTTTGTGGTTAATTTCTAGTTTTTAGTTTCTAGTGTATAGATCTGAAAAGATGCATGGAATGACTTCAATGTCTTTGAATTGGTTGAGACTTGTTTTGGGGCCTGCTATGTGGAGAATGTTCCATATGCACTTGAATGTGTATGTTCTGTTTTAGGATGGAATGTTCTGAATCTATGTGTTAAATACAGCTGATCCAATGTGTCACTGAAAAACCACTGTTTTCTTGTTGATTTTCTGTTTGAATGGTCTATTCCTTGGTGTAAGTAGCATTTTAAAGTCCCCTAGTATTATTGCATTACTATCCATTACTTCCTTTAAAGTTTGTTATTAGCTGCTTTGTGTATTTGGGTGCTCCCATGTTGGGTGAATAAATATTTACAATTGCTAAATATTCTTGTTCAAGTCCTTTTTTGTCTCCTGTTATAGTCTGTTTCAAAGTTGATTTTGTCTGATGTAAGTATTGCTACCCTAGCTTTCTCTTTGCATCCATTTGCATGATAAATGCTTCTCAATCTCTTCACTTTCAATCTGCATGTGTCTTTAGGTCTAAAATAAGTCTCTTACAGGTAGCATATAGATGGGTATTGCTTTTGTATCCATTCTCTCACCTTCTATGTTTTGATTGGACTGTTTACTCCATTTATGTTCAAAATAATTATTGATTGGTATGCATTCATTGCCATTTTGTTTCTTGTTTTATGTTTTTATAGTTCTTCTCTGTTTCTTTTTTCTCTTCCTTTCTTCTGTCTTGATTAGTTGCCCTTCTTTAGTAATATACTTGGATTCTTTCTCTTCACTTTTTGCATATTCATTGTTACCATTAGGTTTGTATATAACATTTTCTGCCTATTGCAGTCTATATGAATTGATGGTCACTTAACTTTGAATCCATTCTTTCCTGCTCTCCTCCCATGTTTTAGATATATGGTTTTGTACTTTTTATCCTTTAATTTTGTGAGTCCCTTGACTGATTTTTATAGATATGTTTTTACTGCTTTTGTGCTTTCTGCTTTTCTTATTCTTACTTAAGGACTCAAATAGTCCCCTTGACCATTTCTTGTAGGGCTGGTTTAATGCTGATGAATTCCCTTAATTTTTTTTTTTTTTTTTTTAACCTGGGAAACTATCTCTCCTATTCTGAGTGATAGCTTTGTTGGATACAGTATTCCTGGCTGCAGATTTTTTTTTTTTTAATTTCAGCAATTTGACTATATCATGCCACTTTCTTCTTTTTTTTTAATTTTTTTTATTTTTAATTTTTTTTAAATTTTATTTTATTATATTATGTTAATCACCATACAGTACATCCCCAGATT